>NC_069502.1:120415792-120715792 GCF_027579735.1 Bombina bombina
AAGCCACCTACGTTATCCCTATGTACCCCTAATCTGCTGCCCCTAACACCGCCGACCCCTATATTATATTTATTAACCCCTAATCTGCCCCCCTCAACGTCGCCGACACCTACCTACACTTATTAACCCCTAATCTGCCGAGCGGACTTGAGCGCTACTATAATAAAGTTATTAACCCCGAATCCGCCTCACTAACCCTATCATAAATAGTATTAACCCCTAATCTGCCCTCCCTAACATCGCCGACACCTACCTTCAATTATTAACCCCTAATCTGACGACCGGAGCTCACCGCTATTCTAATAAATGTATTAACCCCTAAAGCTAAGTCTAACCCTAACACTAACACCCCCCTAACTTAAATATAATTTTAATCTAACGAAATAAATTAACTCTTATTAAATAAATTAATCCTATTTAAAGCTAAATACTTACCTGTAAAATAAACCCTAATATAGCTACAATATAAATTATAATTATATTATAGCTATTTTAGGATTAATATTTATTTTACAGGCAACTTTGTATTTATTTTAACTAGGTACAATAGCTATTAAATAGTTAAGAACTATTTAATAGTTACCTAGTTAAAATAATAATAAATTTACCTGTAAAATAAATCCTAACCTAAGATATAATTAAACCTAACACTACCCTATCAATAAAATAATTAA
This sequence comes from Bombina bombina, assembly GCF_027579735.1. NCBI lineage: Eukaryota > Metazoa > Chordata > Amphibia > Anura > Bombinatoridae > Bombina > Bombina bombina. The sequence goes on from NC_069502.1 coordinate 120,416,467, forward strand.
ATAAACTACCTACAATTACCTACAATTAACCTAACACTACACTATCAATAAATTAAATAAACACAATTGCTACAAATAAATACAATTAAATAAACTAGCTAAAGTACAAAAAATAAAAAAGAACTAAGTTACAGAAAATAAAAAAATATTTACAAACATAAGAAAAATATTACAACAATTTTAAACTAATTACACCTACTCTAAGCCCCCTAATAAAATAACAAAGCCCCCCAAAATAATAAATTCCCTACCCTATTCTAAATTAAAAAAGTTACAAGCTCTTTTACCTTACCAGCCCTGAACAGGGCCCTTTGCGGGGCATGCCCCAAGAAGTTCAGCTCTTTTGCCTGTAAAAAAAAACATACAATACCCCCCCCCCCAACATTACAACCCACCACCCACATACCCCTAATCTAACCCAAACCCCCCTTAAATAAACCTAACACTAATCTCCTGAAGATCTTCCTACCTTGTCTTCACCATCCAGGTATCACCGATCCGTCCTGGCTCCAAGATCTTCATCCAACCCAAGCGGGGGTTGGCGATCCATAATCCGGTGCTGAAGAGGTCCAGAAGAGGCTCCAAAGTCTTCATCCTATCCGGCAAGAAGAGGACATCCGGACCGGCAACCATCTTGATCCAAGCGGCATCTTCTATCTTCATCCGATGACGACCGGCTCCATCCTGAAGACCTCCACCGCGGACCCATCTTCTTCCGGCGACGTCCAACTGCAGAATGACGGTTCCTTTAAGGGACGTCATCCAAGATGGCGTCCCTCGAATTCCGATTGGCTGATAGGATTCTATCAGCCAATCGGAATTAAGGTAGGAATATTCTGATTGGCTGATGGAATCAGCCAATCAGAATCAAGTTCAATCCGATTGGCTGATCCAATCAGCCAATCAGATTGAGCTCGCATTCTATTGGCTGATCGGAACAGCCAATAGAATGCAAGCTCAATCTGATTGGCTGATTGGATCAGCCAATCGGATTGAACTTGATTCTGATTGGCTGATTCCATCAGCCAATCAGAATATTCCTACCTTAATTCCGATTGGCTGATAGAATCCTATCAGCCAATCGGAATTCGAGGGACGCCATCTTGGATGACGTCCCTTAAAGGAACCGTCATTCTGCAGTTGGACGTCGCCGGAAGAAGATGGGTCCGCGGTGGAGGTCTTCAGGATGGAGCCGGTCGTCATCGGATGAAGATAGAAGATGCCGCTTGGATCAAGATGGTTGCCGGTCCGGATGTCCTCTTCTTGCCGGATAGGATGAAGACTTTGGAGCCTCTTCTGGACCTCTTCAGCACCGGATTATGGATCGCCAACCCCCGCTTGGGTTGGATGAAGATCTTGGAGCCAGGACGGATCGGTGATACCTGGATGGTGAAGACAAGGTAGGAAGATCTTCAGGGGATTAGTGTTAGGTTTATTTAAGGGGGGTTTGGGTTAGATTAGGGGTATGTGGGTGGTGGGTTGTAATGTTGGGGGGGGGTATTGTATGTTTTTTTTTACAGGCAAAAGAGCTGAACTTCTTGGGGCATGCCCCGCAAAGGGCCCTGTTCAGGGCTGGTAAGGTAAAAGAGCTTGTAACTTTTTTAATTTAGAATAGGGTAGGGAATTTATTATTTTGGGGGGCTTTGTTATTTTATTAGGGGGCTTAGAGTAGGTGTAATTAGTTTAAAATTGTTGTAATATTATTCTTATGTTTGTAAATATTTTATTATTTTCTGTAACTTAGTTCTTTTTTATTTTTTGTACTTTAGCTAGTTTATTTAATTGTATTTATTTGTAGCAATTGTGTTTATTTAATTTATTGATAGTGTAGTGTTAGGTTAATTGTAGGTAATTGTAGGTAGTTTATTTAATTATTTTATTGATAGGGTAGTGTTAGGTTTAATTATATCTTAGGTTAGGATTTATTTTACAGGTAAATTTGTTATTATTTTAACTAGGTAACTATTAAATAGTTCTTAACTATTTAATAGCTATTGTACCTAGTTAAAATAAATACCAAGTTGCCTGTAAAATAAATATTAATCCTAAAATAGCTATAATATAATTATAATTTATATTGTAGCTATATTAGGGTTTATTTTACAGGTAAGTATTTAGCTTTAAATAGGATTAATTTATTTAATAAGAGTTAATTTATTTCGTTAGATTAAAATTATATTTATAGTAGCGCTCAGGTCCGCTCGGCAGATTAGGGGTTAATAAGTGTAGGTAGGTGTCGGCGACGTTGTGGGGGGCAGATTAGGGGTTAATAAATATAACATAGGGGTCGGCGATGTTAGGGCAGCAGATTAGGGGTACATAGGGATAACGTAGGTTGCGGCGGTTTACGGAGCGGAAGATTAGGGGTTAATAATAATATGCAGGGGTCAGCGATAGCGGGAGTGGCAGATTAGGGGTTAATAAGTGTAAGGTTAGGGGTGCTTAGACTCGGGGTACATGTTAGAGTGTTAGGTGCAGACGTAGGAAGTGTTTCCCCATAGGAAACAATGGGGCTGCGTTAGGAGCTGAACGCTGCTTTTTTGCAGGTGTTAGGTTTTTTTTCAGCTCAAACAGTCCCATTGTTTCCTATGGGGGGAATCGTGCACGAGCACGTTTTTGATGCCGGCCGCGTCCGTAAGCAACTCTGGTATCGAGAGTTGCATTTGCGGTAAAAATGCCCTACGCTCCTTTTTTGGAGCCTAACGCAGCATTTGTTTTAACTCTCGATACCAGAGTTAAATTTATGGTGCGGCCAGAAAAAAGCCCGCGGAGCGTTAACAGCCCTTTTACCGCCGAACTCTAAATCTAGGCCTTTGAATTTTTATAATGTTATGCTTCATCAGAATCATGATCATAATATTGATTAGCAATACACCTTCAATTACATATAAATGAGTCAATGGACTTACCAGGAGACCGCAAAGGCGTCTCTATGTCACTGCTGGATTCCTGTGGGCTCACCACACCAACTCTCTCTATGAATGATATAGATATATATTATTAAACACATTTGGGATATCACTAAATCACATCTGTCTAGAATTTTAACATTAATCAACTTTAAAATGTGAAGAATAGAGCAGTCATTACACCAGAAAATGCTTGATTGAATCAAGGGGATTCTGTAAAAATATCTGTATTGAACATATGTTTAATGTCAGACTACATTAGACATCAAATTCATCTCAGATGCTGCTATTGCATATCTAAATATACCCAATGATCAATGTTCTTAACCCTTTAAGGACACGCCTTTCACTTTGCTCAATTGTTTTTATGACGGAATAATTCCGTCATATGTCCTTAAGAAGTTACAAGAATACACACAAACCACATATTGAGTAGCATCTGTTGACAAATCTAAACAAACACATGTGTCACATCGAGCCATTTTTGCAATGTACAGTAATCTTGTTTAGGACACAACACATATTTATCACAATACAAAACAAAATTGATTATTACAAATATGTAATCATGGTGCTGTTAGAGTATGCAGATATCTATAAAGTAACTCCAACAGAGAATGTGATTTATATATCAATAGTTTTTAATAAAAAGAATGTAAAGATGAATGAATCTATTTTGTCTTAAAGGGACACTGACATGATTAATTTAAATAATTGATTTCTATGTTCAAACTGTAAAAAATGATTTAACATTGACTCCTATTATAATTAGAATGTTGCTCGATATTAATCTTAAAGGCAGATAAGGAATATTGGATTCAATAAATATTGTTTGTTGAAGGTATCCACCAATCATCAATAAAAACCCAGGTTGGTCAACCAAAATTTAGATGCACATAAACGTACTTTCTTTATTTTACAATACATTTAGCAATAGAATATGTCACATATGATGATAGTATTATATTTTTATGTTTATTAATATTGCATACTGTATCTGAATGACAATATTAATAATTGTAGCTCAGTATCCCTTTAATGTAAAATTAAATTGATTCCACAATGTTGTTGTTAATGAATTATCTACTCCATATGTTGATGTCATGAATGGTATTGAGCATGCAATTAAAATGTAATATGTTATTTAAGGATATCCGAATAATTATTTAATTTTCATCTATTAAATAGACATTACATCTAAATATTGAACAATGTGTATTTATTATGTAATGTTCAGTCCATGTTTCTAAGACAAATGTCAATTAAAAAGAGACATACCATACTGTGACAAGCCCTGGCTTGAGGATCCAGCAGCCACATCCATATCTGTAATATATTAAATGAGGATTGCATATCATTAATACTAATCATGCCATGTTTAAAAAATTTACATTAATAACAAATCAATTGAAAAATATTAATCCTTTGGTAGTCCCATGAGTTAATAGTTTCCTCAATTAAATTAATTAAAAATATATCCTGGACTCTTATTTTCAATCAGTTGTGTTGTTTACTGTATCTTTAAGAATATCTGCTTGTTATTACATAATCATCAATTGATGGCCATATGTTATAATTGTTTTGTATTATTGGTTTTTTATTAGCTATAATATTGAAAATAAGAATACTGTATTCTTCACTAATCTAAGAATTCCCATTTAATTTTTAACAACATGTATAAAGCAATGCCACTTTCCGCAAACCCATGTTAACGTGGATGAGAAATGCCATTTTCGCGATCATTGCGCAATGATTCCAAGCGGAATTACGCATCCGTCATTTCACCAATATGTATAAAGCAATGCCACTTTCCGCAAACCCATGTTAACGTGGATGAGAAATTACATTTCCGCTCTGTGACGCATATTCTGTAGAGCGCAAGAAACATCATTCCTATTTCATGTGTCAATAATCTAAAATCAGATATCTAAACATCATATGTAGTGTATGTTGTGAGATCTGTATAGGTTTAGTATCTGACTATATACACATTTTTTGATTATAAAATAAAAAAATATATATATTATATGAAGTTGGATAATTACCTGGTTCAGATTCTCTATCATCTCCTCCCAGGCCACCGGACGGAGAAGCATCTGCCCTGTCCCCCGCGTCAGGACTTTCAGATCCCACAGCTGGGAGGGAAGAAGAGGAGGCCGAGGATGGCGAGGATCTAAATCTTTTGGGGACCCGGAGATTGAGGAGCTCGCATAAAGTCACCTCATAAGGGAGTAGGTACAGTTTCCGCGGGGCCTCTCTTTTGCCACCTCTTTTACGGGCTTGTACCCAGTCCCTTATGAGGTTTACTTTTTTCGATAAACGCAACCTCATATCTCCGAATCTCCTCATGATCTGATCCTGGGTCCTCTGGACGTCACACACCAATCTAACCGCATTGGTGATAGACTCCCAGAGGGCCTTCTTAACGTGCGCATCTGTCAACCTCCTCTTGTTCCCAAACAGCTGGGGATAAAAGTCCTTGACGGCGTGGACCAGTGCAGCGCTCTCCTCCTTGGTGAACCTGGGAACTGACATGCCTGCCGAGTTGCGTATATATAATATATATTTAATATATAAAAACAAATACACCAGCAGGCATTAGAGAACTGACAAAGATGGCAACGTGTAATGGACTTTTATATGGTGAAGTAAACATGAGATGCACCATGGGACAATTTATCTGTACATCTGATTGGATAAAAGTTTGAAATATTGTTAGAATGTGTGTGAGACCATCCTGACTCAAGTTGTGTTTGTGTGATAAACTCTGATTGGCCGTTCCTTAATGTTTCATATCTTAGTAACTTCCTTACACATACCTCATGGTGGTGCTGTAACTTCATTTTTCATGTATACTTATTTGTAACTCATGGGCCTGTCATGCGGATATGTGTGACGCAGATTTAATATCCGTGATCCGTTAAATATTAATGATTAAATACTCTTTAAAATCTAATACTGTCACATTATTAATGTTGTCGACATTTCTCGGTTTAATAACGGTCTGTTTCTTTAATACAAATACACATTTCATATTGTATGTCTTTATTGTTCTTTAAATACATTTATTGTGAAGTATTGACATTGCTCTATTAAATGTCTTTATAATGCACATTGATTGTGTGCTATTGCGTGACATTAGACTCTAATGTTTAAAGATGCTAATCTGGTGTTTCAAGATGCGTTTCCCACGCAATATTTATTAATGTTAAAATTCAGGTTAGAATGTCAGTAACTTGGATAATCTGTTTATAAATATTAAACTACAGCTTTGTTATTCGCAAATAAACCTCGAGCTTGTATTTGTCTGAAGTGCTCATATATGTTATTGTGCAATGGCGTCTTTAGTTTTAAAGAGACATTACAAACAATTGTATCAAATGATCTGTAGAGATAGAAGATTGTTTAGACTTTAAAATGTGAATCATTTTCCATTAGTATTTAGATATCCTCAACATAAGAAATTTAAATGCACATGGTTGAGACAATCACATAAGGCATCTCTGTGCATCCACCAATCTTCATCTACTGAGCCGATCTCGATATGCTTTTCAAGCAAAGTATGTGAAGATATCAAGATAAGTAAATACACTCTTTAAATCTCTTAAAGGGACACTGTCCAAACAAATTTAGCATTGGTGATTGAGCATGAAATGTTAATCAACTTTATTCTTTAATCAGATTATCAAATTTTAACAGTTATCTTGTTATGTTTCTTTGCAAATCAATAATGATATTTTATATTACGGACAATTGTTTTATAAAAACATGGGTTGTCCTTGACGATTGTTGCATCAATTATTCCAAACAATCAAGTTCTGTCCAGAGTACTGAAGCAAATAAATTAGCTATTTACTGCCTTATTTTTTTTTATTTAAATAATATTTTTATTGAGGAAGAAGAAAATGAAAGCACTACAATGTTGCTGCTTAAACAGCCAATATAAAACAAATAATAAAAATACAAATGGTCATTAGGATTGTAGCATTGTAAGATGTTCAAATTATAGTAGTGCACATATAACAAAATATTGCTAAACAGCCTCAATTTTTCTTAATTATAACAAATAAATTTAACCATCCATAAAGCTAAGGAAATAAGAATACCAGATATAATATGCAGTGTAGGATGTAATGAATTCTGTGTAATATAGTAGGATAAGATATGAACTCCCCTAGTGGAAGGTGGGATCCATAGTATAGCCTTCAAACTAACAAATAGAGGCACATACAGGCTTTGCTCTCTTCTCTGTGATCTTAAAGGAGGCCCCTGAAAAATGATTTAGTAATGGGAGCTTAGATGGTAAGTACTGTTGATCAGACCAGCTAATCCGAGTAAGAAGGATGGATCCCAGACTGTGGCGTTATGTAAAAAAGATTAAGTACTAAGGGAGTAGTGAAAGTTGCGGTATGGGCAAGAGAAACCGCATATTTAGTTCTCCTATTGCTAGGGGACTCATTACTTTGGGGGGAGGAGGGGCTTTATATTAGTTGTGGTAATTTGTAGGGATAAAAGGAAGCATGGGCTAATTTTGCAGCTAGGATAGGGTAAGACTTACTTGAGATTGAACTTATCAATGTACTGGTGGATTTGTTGTATTATATCTGAATACAGATTAATAAGATCATAATATGTATAATATCAGGAATTAATATAGGGCTAGAGTTTCCTTAGAACAAGGTTGTGTTGCCTCAATATGAAAAAACTTTGGTAGTCATCCCTACGACAGCCAATTTTTATTTTCTATTTTAAAATAAGAGGGTGGGTTTGTTGTGCCATATCTGCGTGCAGATTAATAAAATCAAAGTATGTGTAATTTCGAGATGTAATATAGGACTAAAGCTCCTTCAAAACAGGGTAGTATTGTCTCATTATGAATTTGTTGGACCTGCTGTCAGGGTACGGGCCCTATACCCCACAACAGGTGCCTGTTCTAAACAGTGAGGGAGTGTTATTATGAGGGGCAACACTTAGAACACTTAGCCGAATAGCAATCCTCTAATTAAACCATAACTCCTATAGTTGTGTTTATAACGTTAGGTAAATAGTTAAGAGTCCTAGGTATGCATAAGTAAATAAAATATAGGAGAACATAATATAGATCTATATTCTCTGTAATATAGCTAACTTAATATCCAAGGCAAGAAATGCTGCATGCAATTAGCACTCCAAAGCTCTCACATAAAACCTTAATAATGCATTAGGCAAAAGGTAGCATTAATATAGTAAAGCTGTGTATAGCTTGGTCTAGTTAAAACTAACAATATAGGTGGTATAAAAGGATGTTCAGCAAACATTCAATAGTGAGAGCCTAGGTATAATGTAACGATAACCTAGTTCACTAACAGATAAGACAGTGTAATATTCACATAAACAACAAAAAAAATCCTGTACTGGCAATGCAAGAATAATTAAACATTCCCTTCCACACAGAAAAAAAACTACAAAAACTTTTCAAACAAGTGGTAACTATGGGACTCAATAATAGTTAGAGTATGGCATGGACAAGATAAGCCATATAGATAGCCCCCCAACATTGGGAGGTATATTATAAGGAGAGTGGAGTGGAGCGGAGTGGGGGGGGAGGTGGTAGGTTAGCTAAGAGAAACCACTTTTATGATTGTTCTGAAGCTAGGAGACAAGATAAATACTATGGGTAGCGTATATGCCAAATATGGAGGTACATTATAATATAGTGGTGGAGGAGGTGGTTATTGAAGCTCAGTAGATAGCTTATAGGCTAATTATATATTGAGTAGATACGATGTTTGATGCGTGTATAACTAGAACTAAATATAAGGATGATAAATTGCACAGTTTAATGTTATTGCAGGTCCAGCCTGCGATGGAAAACAGGGCAACCTGGGATAGTGGAAATTCGCCTATGTGGTAGACTTTAGGAAGCCATGTAATTGCAGTACTCCCATATACACCCGCAAATAAAGTTAATATTGAAATCTCAAACATCTGTCCACTTTATGCACCAGTTGTAGATAGAATACCGAAAACAAGTGCACAGTTTTAGTATAAGGTAGAGGATAAAAACAGAGCTTATGTGCAACAATTTACATTATGGTGCAACACTATGCTACAAGTAGGTGTTGCGCTGCCCCGGCCGCTGGCAGCAAGTTGCGAAGTAGGCAAGTTCGCTTAAAACTTCATGTATGTACTTAAAGTATGAGAATGTTGAGATTCTAATTACCAAAGTAGGTGATAATCTAGTCTTATAAAGAAAATGAACACAGGAGTGAATAGGGATGATCTTACATTAATTGCTAACAATATCCTCAAGAGCTTAAAGAAGCTGTGAACATCTTGGTCATAAGGCTGAACTATGCGGGAGAAGTATTGGGCCCTGAGGTAGGAAAATCTTCTCATCCTTATCTGTCACCAATGTTTATAAAAATTATTTGCATCCCCTAAGAGGACTTAGCAGATAGATATTGTATTGCATAAGATAGCCATACACTGCAGCAGTGACTCATACATATACACAAACTGTGAAGTAGTACATTTATGCCTGGATATGCTAACTACAAAACTCTAACCATGCGGGAATTCTGGGTTCATAACATTGCTTGAGGTAAATAAATACTGTGTGTGTGCCACAAGATAACTTAGCTGATAGATTCTGGGTTCACAACATTGCTTTGGGTAAATAAATACTGTTTGTGTGCCACAAGATAATTTAGCTGATAGATATTATAACAAGTTATAGCAAAACAGTAAAATGCAGTAGTAAAAAGGAAGAGATTGTATCTGTATCAGGGTTAAACTCCCCAATGTTCACTAAATTACATATCTAACAGCTACGTGAGTTTTATGTAGGTTACTACAATAATACCAAGTGACTTAGATACAGAAATAAGGTGATATATGGTTAGGAGAGTACATCGATTATATGGGTAACTAACCATTATTAAATATGGAGGAGATGGTATAAACAATAAACAATAGAACAAAGTAATTTAGTAAAGAGTGTTGGACACATTAAACACCACGTTGTTAGTGAGTTTCAGAGATTTCTAATTACGTTCATGAATATAATCACTAGGCTAAGTGTAAGAACCCAGTGTCTGCTGTGTCCACAGAAAGCATGGTGGGCTCAATAATTGTCAGGACAGTTCAGATAACGGTGCTTGCTGATTCAGTCAGAAGAGTGACAAATAACGTGCAGAACATGCAACCTCAAGAAGTAGTAATATAACATTATGTGAACAACCGGGACATGTAAAACTGTGCAACAGGAGGCTATAGGTTTGCCACTAAACTAGGAGCGTGTAAACATAGGCAGGCGTTCTGCTCAATAAATGATTAAAAGTGTGTAGATCCGCGGTAGCTTGATGGCTGTTCACCCTCATAGTTGTATTCACTAGTCAGGCGAGCCTCCAGCAACCTCACATCTCAGTGTCTCTATCCCACACCGGATGACCAGAATAGGGAAAGTCTATCGCGCAGTTCATGGGCTATTTCCAAGGTGCTTTTCAAATACAGTCTACTCACGCTGGTAAGGGGAGACATGCTCATCGCTTTATGGTGTGCAGGACTGTCAGCCAGCTCTTCTGCTGGAAGCGTAGCATACAGCGCCAATCTCTGAGTCGGAAACCACATGGCCGTCTGTACGGTTTGGGGTAAAGCTGCTACTGCTACTTGGTGGAAATTAGTAGTGGCGGGCAGATAGTTTTCCGCTGTTATAGGAGTATCTGTTTCTCGAGTTGTCTGGGCTGCAGGTATGAAACCAGGACTAGGCTCAGCAGACCATAACCCCCAAGCACCTCCACCAACACATTCTGCAGGGGAAGCCGTAGTAAAGGTTGTCTGTGTGGCAGCTAGCGTAACAGTAGAACTAAACGCTGCGTGCAGCTCATCTTCTATAGCGCCATGATGATCCTGAAGTAGCCTCCGAAGCTCATTAAAGAAATCAATAGTCCCTTCCATGTTAGCGCCACTCAGTGTAGATGTCACCTAGCTAGAGAGGATCCCCAGTCCAACAGGTGCACCTCAGATAGATTAGGTTATTAAGCTGCTGCAAGAGGATTGTGGTGTCTTTTTAGCCCTGTACAGCAATAAAGAGTTTAAAGTTGTTTTAACTGCGTCAAATGAGCAAGATGGCCACCGGCACTTCTCTTACGCTGCTCCGTCTCTTCATGTCTCAAACTCCTGAAAGGCTTGTAGCATCTCCCTGTCTTGAGAGCTAAATGCACAGGGCAAGATCAACAGGTAGATTCAGGAGTTACAAGCTGTCTTTTATGGGAGGTGAGCAGTATTAAATGAAAATTTGGTCGGAGCTCCCAAGATGTGCGACCGCTCACCTACCCAGCTGGCTCCGCCCCCGTACTGCCTTATTTTTAAAGTAATGATAGCAACATCACAATGAGCATTCATAATATGAGACAAGTTTTAAAGTTGATTCCAATAGAATACTCATTCAGAATGTATAAATCATTAATTTTTTAACTGTCTACCTTTAAGTATATTTTGAGTTCATGTCCCTTTAAATAAACATTTCACAATAATGCTTAAAATATCATAAACCTAGGCACCTTCCTTTTGCTAAATGAGTCTAACATATGAGTAAAGCAAATTAAGATTAAATTCTAGATTGTTTTACACACTGACTGAAATATATTTATTAAATGATGTCTTTTTTAGCCTTCAGCGTAGAGGGACATTAAGCTATATGTTATGTATGCATTTTGTATAATATTCTTATATTTGAACAACTTAATATGTTTTGTTATTCAATCATTATATTGTAATTATATATATTCTTGGATTAAATACATCTCTACATAGGCTATTTTGATGCTGATTGTTGTTTGCATATAGATGCCTTATATCATTGACTAAGATATGTGCATTTTTTTTTTTAAAACAAGTATATTTAAAGACTGAATGTAATTCTATAGTACTTTCTAAATATGTTTAAATTCTTGTATGATATTTTTAAAAATCTATACAAAATATACTTTGTGATTGTCCCTTTAAGGACCCAAACATTTGGTATTTTTATTTAACATTGACAAAATAAACAAAAGGGGAATTTACATTCTATATAGATATTTGATGTCTAACCCAAGAGGTAAGATTGTAATAAATACATAATATTACTAAGTATAGTTAAATGACTCCACTAGAAAATTACATAGATTAACCTGGCATCCAATAACTAATTTTTAAAAATTATCAAGTTAAATGACCTACCATTTATAAATGTAATAATTTAAATAATTTCTATTAATTTTTTTAGATACCTAAGGAAGATACATGATCTTATACAATTATTTTTACATTCAACAACACTGTCACTTTCATGTAATTGAACCACTTCACCTTATTATATGTTAAAAAAATAAAAATTTTACTACATATCCTAAATAATTGTAATATATACATTTTCAATATAAAAGCATTGAAGAATCTGACTCCCCAATTAATGTTATAAAATATATATTTATATTCTCGGAAGCATTTTATTTTCTAATATTAAAGCATTATTTTATCTTATGCATGTGCTTGTCAAATAGCCAACTACCAGTCATGGGAGTCCAAGTTTGATTTATTTACAGATTATATTGATATTTAGTAGAATCTGTTCAAAATAATGTATTTAATAATAAAATGTTTAGTATTAACATGTCAAAATATAATTAATCGAAAAAAATTAAATAGTCCTGGAAGTCATCAGATGCCAATCTGAAAAGAAAAATAATAAAAATGGAACAAAGTTAATACACACGTTGTTAAATATTCATAAAATACATTTAAAATCATATGGTGTCTATGCTCTAACTTTGATCAACATTTTTTAAAGATAATCATTAAATTGATTTAAAATTAATGAAATACATACACCATTATATTGTTGATTAAAAATTCTATTTAAATATCCAAAATTCAAATTATACATAATAATGTATATCACATTTCAACAATATATGTATGCTGAACATAAATCTAATATTTCATGTCCATTCAAATACCTCTATATCAACTATAATATGTATTCCTTTTTCTGATTGTGATCCCTAAATATCTAATGATGAAATAAGTATGACTAATGTATGTAAGCTAACAATAATCAACATTCTTCATGTGATTCTTAACTAGCATGCACCAACCTGGATAATGCATGGTCTTTGAAAGTCAATTCAGGGGTAAACAGTTGATCTTCAATAGGTGTCTTATTCCTCATTTCATTAAATAGAGGACTGGGAAATACCATCTACAAAATAGAAAATCATCTAAGTGTCTCCAATAGGATGTCTCCACAGCCTTATTCTATCAAATAGTTTGCACTTACCATGTGAACATGTCTTTGTATGGTTTTCAAGGTCAGCAGAATTGAAAGATAATGCCAGACATGATCCCATTGGTATACTTCAATTTCAATCTTGGCTTTTTCCCCACTGTCAGTCTGGGCAATCTTGACTGTCAGGCTTCAAATTGTTCCCTTTCAGTCTTTAGATTAAGTCATCTCCCTAATGTAATAAATTTAATAAAAAAAAATCATACAAGTGTGTGAATCAGTTCTGTACCCCTCTCCCACCCCCCATTTCATAATAAATATCTGTCACTAGCTTACTAAGCCTGTGTATGAACCTGTGTTATTTTCTAGCAAGTGTGAAGATGAGTCATATTGAGCATAAAAAACCTCTGTGTGACATTGAACCATAGTCATTCTAGAGTATCCCTTTCTGATTATGTACATTTTAAGTAATGTGTAAACAAAAATCTATTTCTTAAAATGTATGCCATATGATGTTTTTGTGTACAAATCATGCCAGCAACAGTCCATACATTTCTACTTACCATCTGATGTCCTCTTTAAAAACCAGGTGGCAAAGACTCGCTATAGGACCCAATGCCCAGAGCATCACCTATATTATGAAAATTATAAATTATTCTAACATTTGATCAATACTAACATGTTTGCACAATTCTCTACTTGTCATTTCCCTAGAGTTCACATCTATTGAAAATACTACACAGTCTAACTTCTATTCTTTACCGTCTAAAGTGGCGGTTGATGACGTCTGCTCTGACATCAAGTCCCTCGTCCTGGAATTCCCCCTCTAGAACAGGATCATCCTCCTCATCTCTGAGGAGGTCTCTGTCCACCGGGACGGCCTGCAGCATCCCAGCCCGCTGTGCAATATTATGCAGGACGCTACAGGCTACAACGATCTTCGCCACCTTCTTTGGGTTGTACTGGAGTGCTCCTCCAGAACGGTCCAGGCACCTGAATCTCATCTTCAGGAGCCCGAACATCCTTTCAACCACCGCCCTGGTTCTCTTATGAGCCCTATTGTAGCGCTCCTCAGACACATCAGTCGGGCTACGCAAGGGGGTAATGAGCCAAGGCCGGCTCATGTACCCAGAATCACCTATAAATTTTGAACAGAACATAATTCAAACAGAATACTTAAACTAGTATATTGTTGTATAATTTTTTTTTATTTAAAAACCATAATCCATATTAAAACTTGTCAGAAACATACCAATAAAAAAATTTCTATATTATTCTGTATCTTCCCATTTCAGCTAAGACATGCTACATATGCGTATTGTTCTGAAAACAAACCTTGTGTAAAATGCTAAATACATGGTTACATTGCATTCTCTATCTGAACACTTAAGGTAAGACATGCTACATATCTGCATTTAAATAAAAATAGACATTAGCAGAAAGAGACAATGACAGGGTTAAATTGCATGAGATAATAGCTTCCCATTTCAGCTAAGACATGCTACATATGCGTATTGTTCTGAAAACAAACCTTGTGTAAAATGCTAAATACATGGTTACATTGCATTCTCTATCTGAACACTTAAGGTAAGACATGCTACATATCTGCATTTAAATAAAAATAGACATTAGCAGAAAGAGACAATGACAGGGTTAAATTGCATGAGATAATAGCTTCCCATTTCAGCTAAGACATGCTACATATGCGTATTGTTCTGAAAACAAACCTTGTGTAAAATGCTAAATACATGGTTACATTGCATTCTCTATCTGAACACTTAAGGTAAGACATGCTACATATCTGCATTTAAATAAAAATAGACATTAGCAGAAAGAGACAATGACAGGGTTAAATTGCATGAGATAATAGCTTCCCATTTCAGCTAAGACATGCTACATATGCGTATTGTTCTGAAAACAAACCTTGTGTAAAATGCTAAATACATGGTTACATTGCATTCTCTATCTGAACACTTAAGGTAAGACATGCTACATATCTGCATTTAAATAAAAATAGACATTAGCAGAAAGAGACAATGACAGGGTTAAATTGCATGAGATAATAGCTTCCCATTTCAGCTAAGACATGCTCCATATGCGTATTGTTCTGAAAACAAACCTTGCGTAAAATGCTAAATACATGGTTACATTGCATTCTCTATCTGAACACTTAAGGTAAGACATGCTACATATCTGCATTTAAATAAAAATAGACATTAGCGTTGGTAAATAACAAATGGTTAAATTTAATCCTATAGCTGAACATGATGCTATCAGTTAAAAAATACAGGGCCAATTGTCAACATTATTAACCATGTTGAGCACAAATACTCACCAACGAGATAACCAGGGGGCATTTGTCTTTCCTCAAACTGGCTCCACAGGGACGACAGAGAGAGGATGCGGGCATCATGACAAGCCCCTCCAAAATTCGCATACACATGCATAATCCTCATCCATGCGTCACAAACATACTGCACGTTGAGGCTATGAAAATGTTTGCGATTTCTGAAGGGCAAGTCATCAATTGGAGCACGCAGCGCAATGTGGGTACAATCTATGGCTCCCAAGACATTGGGCAATTCAGCAATATCAAAGAATTCCCGCTTCAGGCGCCTCCAATCACCATCATTCTGTGGGAATCCTATGTATTGCTTACTGATACGTACCATGGCGTCCAGAAAGTTATCAAACACCACAGAGAATGTACCTTGAGCCAGGCCATGCATGTACAGTTCTCCGGATTGAAAACTCCCGGAGGCCAGGACGTATAGACAGCTTAGCATCTTACTCATGGGGGGAACAGCAGTCCTTATTTGTATACGTGGCTCCAAATGAGGTTTAAGAAGCTCGTAAAGGCCAATGAGCTGTTCGCGATCGAGCCGATACTTATCAAAAACCTCAAAGTCACTCATGTTTTCCAAGGTGGGTCTCACCCTGTAGACACGAGGACCTCGAACCAGACGACCCCTTCGTCTCGGTCTGAGCCGCCGAGGCTGCCTGATTCGACCAACAGCTAGTTCGCCAATAGCAGCACCAGCAGTGTCTACCATGTCATCGTCATCCATCTTTCAAAACAGCGTAACAAGGTATGCACTTGATCTGATGTGGATCACAAGTGATGCATTGGCCATGTTGTTTGGGGGATTTATAGTATGATTAGTCCAATGGTATTGAGTTTGTAATGATTGCTGATTGTATTCACTTGTTTGTATGTGAGCGGCGCGAATGCTTTCACAGTGGGCGTTTATTTGTTGTTTGCTGAAATGTTAGTTTCAAACAATGATTCTCAATGTGAAAGTGTCAAATATCACACATACAGTGCATGTTTGTAATGTTTGATCATATGCGTAATAAATATTTATTAAACGCGATCTTATAGTAACAAGCACACGTCCAGGCTAACATGAATGAAAGTGCATAGTTGTATATAATGTGCATCGAATGTGATCGATCAATGTTGCTGCAACATTGTTTGTAAACGATAAAGTAACATCTGTAGTATTGTATATATAAGTGATTTCAGAGCTGTCAATATTGTATGCGTCCCTTTAAAATCGCAATAATAATTCAGAACTTCCCGTCTGCCATCTGTAGTATTGTATATATAAGTGATTTCCGAGCTGTCAATATTGTATGCGTCCCTTTAAAATCGCACTAATACTGAATAACTTCCCGTCTGCCATCTGTAGTATTGTATATATAAGTGATTGCCGAGCTGTCAATATTGTATGCGTCCCATTCAAATCGCCATAAAAAATCAGAACTTCCGGCTGTCATCTGTAGTATTGTATATATAAGTGATTTCAGAGCTGTCAATATTGTATGCGTCCCTTTAAAATCGCAATAATAATTCAGAACTTCCGGCTGTCATCTGTAGTATTGTATATATAAGTGATTTTAGATCTGACAATATTGTATGCGTGCCATAAAAATGACACTAATACTGAATAACTTCCGGCTGTCATCTGTAGTATTGTATATATAAGTGATTGCCGAGCTGTAAATATTGTATGCTTTCCATTCAAATGGCACTAATACTGAATAACTTCCGGCTGTCATCTGTAGTATTATATATATAAGTGATTTGCGATCTGACAATATTTATTAATTGTCCCATTGAAATCTCCATAATAATGCTGTTCCAAACAGTTGTTTACGTATATGTAGTATTGTAGTATTGAGTGTTAAAGTTCCTAAAGGGGCGGTACAGTGGTGAATCTGTGATGTGTATGGTTGAATCTTGTAATGACGTCATGATATTATTAACCTGCCTATGTAGTTGTGAAATCCTCATTGTGTTGTTGTATTGTGCTACATTGTTATTGTGTGCTGAATAAAATCTAAATGTGTGCTTTGTGGTTGCGTGATGGGTGATGCGTGTTATGTACATATACGTATATATTGTGATTGTGTCCCACATATGCTGACTTCTATATAGCGGTCTGGCATTGTTGTTCCTTCCCATAAAGTGACATCTGTAATCTGGTGTAATGATGTTCTTGTTGTACGTAATTCCTAATGGTTTCTGGTGATGGAATCATGATGTTAAAAGTACTGTAAAATCCATATGTTGTGTTTTGTGATTCCTAGAGAGAATGTAATGTGTTTTTCCCCCATCATTTGAATGCACATGTATGAGTGAATGTTAAAAGTAATGTATGTGCATCCATGAGTGATTATGTGTTAAGCCTATGTAAATATGCAGTTGCTGCAAGCATATGAGTTGAATAACTGAAATGCAATAATAAAGGTAAATGAGAGGTGTTTCCCATTGTGTAGTGTTTGTGAATCCAGAAATGTGTATTGAATTTTATTTTAATTTTAAATGTAATTTTATTTAAATAATAATGTGTTACTAGTGATGTGGATTTGTAGTTGATGTAATCTAAAAGTGTGAAACAAATTTATGGTGTTGTGAATATTTAATAATTAAAAACCATAAGTCCACCATAGGGAAATAGTCATTTCTTGATCTATTTATCATCGCTAGGTCTAACGCATAAAATCATGTTTTTTCTAGCGCTGGTATTTGGAGTTTTTCAGTCTACGCTATTTGCGTGCGTTAGGGAAATGAGGGTTTCGCGTGCACGAGCACGTCTTCCCAATAGAAGTCAATGGAGGCTCTAAAGATTTCTAATTTTTTTTTCTAAGACTGGTTTTCCTCGTAAAGTGAGTGACGTCATGAGCTTGTGTGAAAAAGTAACTAAATCGTGTTCTTTTTGTAATAAATAAAAATTTTGTGTATGTCATGTGGTGTATATTGTTTGTATGCATCGATGAGTGTATGTTTGTGATAATGTTATTAGTTAGATGTAGGTATATGAGGGTCTTTTCCCGTATGTCCATGTAAGTCAATGGGAAAATGGATTTTTGTGGATTTATTTCAAACACCCGAGATCTCGCAACTTTAATCCTTTGTATTTTAACGAAAACAAAATAAATATGAAAAATAAAGATAGTGTAGTGTTTGTATGAGTGTAAGTGTACTTTGTCTAATATTTGTTTTGTGATTCGTGGATGTTTTTTTTGTCGGTATATGTTTACTACTGGGTCTGAGGTGGCGGTAGAAAGTTGAGCGTTAGGTGTATTTTGAGTCGCGGTAAATAAACTCTAAATACCGGAGTGCGTAAGAAACCAGCGTTAGGAGCCTCTAATGCTGGTTTTCACGGCTAACGCCGAACTCTAAATCTAGGCCTAAGAATCCTGTCACAACAAATATGATTGGTGTAAATATTTTTCAAGTAGGCCTGGCACACAGGCTTGGAAGGCAGTAGAAAAGTGCAATTCTAGGGCACGAGCAAACTGAAGATTAAGATCATCAACAATCAAGAATTTTTTAATTTTAATTAGTAACTATACCGTGACAACAATTATGATTGGTGTAAATAGTTGGCAAGACGGCCTGGCACAAAAGGCTGGCAGGCAGGAGGTAAATGCAATTCAAAGACACTAGGAGACTGATTACTGACAGTCTAAACAGTGATGATTGACAATTTTTGCAATACTGTTAAAAGAAATATGATTGCTGGCAATAATTGGCTAGGTGGGCCGGGCACACAGCAGGCTGCAAGGCAGGAGGAAAGTGCTATTCACTGGCACCAGCAAAATGAGGATTCACAACAACTATTAACAAAAATTTTAATTTTTAATTACTAAGAATACTGTCACAACAAATATGATTGGTGCGTGTAAATATTTTTCAAGTAGGCCTGGCACACAGGCTTGGAAGGCAGTAGAAAAGTGCAATTCTAGGGCACGAGCAAACTGAGGATTAAGATAATCAACAATCAATAATTTTTTAATTTTAATTAGCAACTATACTGTGACCAAAAATTAGGATTGGTGTAAATAGTTGGCAAGACGGCCTGGCACAAAAGGCTGGCAGGCAGGAGGTAGATGCAATTCAAGGACACTAGGAGACTGATTACTGACAGTCAAAACAGTGATGATTGACAATTTTTGCAATACTGTTAAAAGAAATATGATTGCTGGCAACAAATGACTAGGTGGGCCTGGCTCACAGCAGGCTGCAAGGCAGGAGGAAAGTGCTATTTAATGGCACCAGCAAACTGAGGATTCACAACAACTATTAACAAAAATTTAAATTTTTAATTATTAAGAATACTGTCACAACAAATATGATTGGTGTAAATATTTTTCAAGTAGGCCTGGCACACAGGCTTGGAAGGCTGTATAAAAGTGCAATTCTAGGGCACAAGCAAACTGAGGATTAAGATCATCAACAATCAAGAATTTTTTAATTTTAATTAGTAACTATACTGTGACCAAAAATTATGATTGGTGTAAATAGTTGGCAAGACGGCCTGGCACAAAAGGATGGCAGGCAGGAGGTAAATGCAATTCAAAGACACTATGAGAGTGATTACTGACAGTCAAAACAGTGATGATTGACAATTTTTGCAATACTGTTAAAAGAAATATGATTGCTGGCAACAAATGACTAGATGGGCCTGGCTCACAGCAGGCTGCAAGGCAGGAGGAAAGTGCTATTTAATGGCACCAGCAAACTGAGGATTCACAACAACTATTAACAAAAATTTAAATTTTTAATTATTAAGAATACTGTCACAACAAATATGATTGGTGTAAATATTTTTCAAGTAGGCCTGGCACACAGTCTTGCAAGGAAGTAAAAAAGTGCAATTCTAGGGCACGAGCAAACTGAGGATTAAGATCATCAACAATCAAGATTTTTTTAATTTTAATTAGTAACTATACTGTGACAACAATTATGATTGGTGTAAATAGTTGGCAAGACGGCCTGGCACAAAAGGCTGGCAGGCATGAGGTAAATGCAATTCAAGGTAGGACACTAGGAGACTTATTACTGACAGTCAAAACAGTGATGATTGACAATTTTTGCAATACTGTTAAAAGAAATATGATTGCTGGCAATAATTGGCTAGGTGGGCCTGGCACACAGCAGGCTGCAAGGCAGGAGGGAAGTGCTATTCACTGGCACCAGCAAACTGAGGATTCACAACAACTATTAACAAAAATTTTAATTTTTAATTACTAAGAATACTGTCACAACAAATATGATTGGTGTAAATATTTTTCAAGTAGGCCTGGCACACAGGCTTGGAAGGCAGTAGAAAAGTGCAATTCTAGGGCACGAGCAAACTGAGGATTAAGATCATCAACAATCAAGAATTTTTTAATTTTAATTAGTAACTATACTGCGACCAAAAATTAGGATTGGTGTAAATAGTTGGCAAGACGGCCTGGCACTAAAGGCTGGCAGGCAGGAGGTAGATGCAATTCAAGGACACTAGGAGACTGATTACTGACAGTCAAAACAGTGATGATTGACAATTTTTGCAATACTGTTAAAAGAAATATGATTGCTGGCAACAATTGGCCTGGCACACAGGCTTGGAAGGCAGTAGAAAAGTGCAATTCTAGGGCACAAGCAAACTGAGGATTAAGATCAACAATATATTTTTTTTTTAATTTTAATTAGTAACTATACTGTCTGTGACAACAATTATGATTGGTGTAAATAGTTGGCCAGACGGCCTGGCACAAAAGGCTGGCAGTGGCAGACAGGAGGTAAATGCAATTCAATGGCACTAGGAGACTGAATATTTGCAGTCAAAAAAATTATGATTTTTTTTTTAATTACTGTTACAAGAATTGGGATTGGTGCCACTAATTGGCTAGTTGGGCCTAGCACACAGGCTGGCAGATATGAGTCGTGGATGGTAGGTAGGGCAGCAATTTAACACAGTATGCTGTGTAAGTGACAAAAACACAGGCCTGATAGAAAATTAAGTTAGATTACACTAGAAAAATATTTTAAAATTTTAGATTTTAATATTAAAATTATGTTAAGAAGTGCAATGCACATATGACTCTATGAGTGGTCGCACTGGCTGGCTGCTACGTAGGGCAGCAATTAACAACAGTATGCTGTGTAAGTCAGATAGACAGTTAGACACAGGCCTGATAGAAAATACAATTAGATTACACTAGCATAATGATTTAAAGACTTTTTTTGGAAATTTTAAGAAAAAGGTTAAGCACATACATATTAGTCGTGGCTGATAGCCTTGGAAGGGCAGCTATTAAAAACAGTAGGCTCTGTAAGTCGGATACACACACGCCTGATAGAAAATACTATTAGATTACACTAGAAAAATGATTGAAATTATTTTTTTGGGGGGGGAATTAAAAAAAGGTTAAACACATATGAGTCGTGGCTCATAGACTAGGGAGGGCAGCAAGTAAACACAGTAGGCTCTGTATGTCAGCAAATCACACATGCCGGATAGAAAATTATATCAGATTACACTAGCAAACAAATTTAAACTTTTTTTTTTATATTAAAATTAAGGTGAAGAAGAATAGATATGAGTGCTGGGTGGCTGCCTGGCACAGACCAATTAACCAAAAGACTGAAAAAAATGAGTTATAGTAATGCTGAGTGAGCCTGACAGACACAGGCCTGATAGTAAAAGTAATTAGATTACACTAGCAAAATATTTTTTTTTATTTAAAATAATGTTATAAACGGATATTAACACTGGTGGCTGCCGGCTGGCACAGAGCAATGAACCAGAGTATATGCTGTGTGACACTGGCCTGATAGAAAATGAAAAAAAATTACACTAGAAAAATAATTAAATTTTTTGGTTAGTTAAATTTAAACTAATGTTGTTAGGGAGATATCAGTGGTGTCAGTAGTCACAGCATATGCTATGAGCCTTAAACACACAGCTGAAAGCCAGGCAAATGCTAATAAAAAAAAAAACCGAAAAAAAAAAACGGCACGAAATATAGCCCTAAAAAGGGCTTTTTGGGGTGCTGTGCTTGCAGCAGAGATGAGTGGAGTCCTTCTGAACTGTAAATACACTAGCCTAGATATGTTTTTCCTATTAATGTCAGGAGCAAAAACACAACACGTCCTCTCATTAAGAAACCAAGGTCGTTATGAGTCTAAAATGGCGGATTCCGAGTAGCTGGGAGGGTCTGTGAGGGAGTGTCTGATGTTGATTGGCTCTAATGTGTCAGGCGGCTGTGACATAAAGGGTCAAAGTTTCCACAATGATGACACATAGGGGCGGATCGAACATCGCCATGTGTTCGCCCACAAACGCGAACAAGCTATGTTCGCTGTGAACCGTTCGCGGGCGAACAGTTCGGGACATCACTATTCCTTGGGGACTTCTGGTAGATGAAGTTCTTTGAAGTGGCTATCAGCAGATAGAGGGTACTCTGCAATCTTAAGCAAATATGGCCCTGTGGCATGGGACATTTTTAGAAAATATATTACTTGTGTGTTTAACATATGCAAATTAATATGCAGCCCTTAAGGATTGTAAAATATTTATCTGCGGCCCTCACTCGTGTAGATGATTCAGTGTTGCACTTGGTAGCCTTCAGGAATAACATTATGATGTGATGACAGCTGATTGTACAACTTTTTGCACTTGTGCAACCTTCTTCCTGTCAGCAGGTAATTGACCTCTCTTGCTGCTGCACCTATCAGCAATGATGTCACTCCAAAGTCCCAGTTCTTTGGAACCTTCTTCAGATACTCATGAAGCAAACTGTGTTAAATATGGTAAATACTGAGACATGGGAAAAATAAAAAGCTAAGCTTATAACATATAAAACGATTGAATTCAAAATAAATTATAACACCCAGTACAATGCCATCCATATTTAACCAATTTTATGCTGAACAACGCTCGTCATCAGGTGTCTTCAATTATAGTAATCTTCATTGAATTTAATGTCCCTTTTATAAAGATTAAAACTTTAAAAATAACATCATAGTCTACCTTTTGTTAATTACAGAGGAAACTAGCTGTATAAATATGCACAGAACTAACAGGGACAATTAACTAATGACAAATAAGCTTTACTAATTAAGGCTAATGAGTAATTAAACTTAGAATTCCATGTAATAATACGTGTTTGCCCTGTCTGTCAAAAACACACAGAAGCATTTCAGAGTTTTACATAGAACTGAGCGAGCAAATAGCTTTAGCAAATCCATAAGGAAATGTCAAAATAATGTTGAAAATTTTAGTGAAAACCTTTCACATGACAGTATGACACAAATATGCTGAATACGATTTCATGACAGTTAATAAACAGCCATAATGAAGATACATAATTCATATGAACAAAACCCAGTGGCATATTCTTTTCTGAAACGAAAGGGGGAGGAGAAGAAGAGGCGCTAAAAATAGCACTAGGGGTTAATGGTCTAAGGAGGGGTTACTAATTTTGAATAAGGTTGGAAATATATATAATCACAAATATATGTATAAATGTTACTAATCAAAAATTACAATGAGGTGTGATCAAATATATCAACAATTTATTCCACATAAAAATTTAAGTTAAAATACACATATCTATGTGTTTGTACATATAGATAAATAACACAGAATAAATGAGAACCACCTAAGTGTTGCAACACTGAAAATACATTTAAAAATAATATTAAAAATGAAAATAAAAGCTTCTCTATATGTCTTTAGACTAGGAGATTAATCCTCTATCGTAATAAATAAACCAGCATGCATGCTTAGCCCCACTAACTTTTCTCAGGATAAATGTGAAGCATTTGCGAACTTCTTCAGAGACAAGATTTCCTCAATCCGAACCGCTATCACAGCAGGCCAAACAGTTACACACCAGAACACTACAGTTTATGGTCCACTTTTACAAATGTGGATATAAAAGAAGTTAAAAACACCATACAAAAGTTGCACCCTACTACATAGTGACTTAGACCCTGCTCCAACTCAGCTCATATCTGGATGCATTGAAACACTCACCCCAGTCCTCACAAAAATAGTGCAGTGTTCACTAAAAACAGGAGACTTTCCAGATCCTCTAAAAGAAGCTGTGGTAAAACCACTCCTAAAGAAACCTTTATTAGACCCAGACTGCATGACTAATTACAGACCAGTATCCAACCTCCCATTTCTGGGGAAAATAATTGAAAAAGTAGTGGCAACTCAACTGGAAGCCCATCTATCACGCCTAAACATATTCGATCCTTTCCAGTCAGGCTTCAGATGCCGCCACAGCACTGAAACAGCGCTAGTCAGAGTGCTAAATGATCTCCTCATGGCAAGAGACAAAGGTGATTACTCCATTCTAATCCTCCTGGATCTCTCAGCTGCATTTGACACCATTGACCAAAGGATTCTAATAGAGCGCTTGCAGTACATCTGTGGTCTAGGAGGCACAGTCCTTAACTGGTTTAAATCCTTCCTCGCTGGTAGATCACAAAGAGTAATATCAGGATCAAGCTCATCAGCACCAACAGAACTGGCCTGTGGAGTTCCACAAGGATCAATCCTGTCTCCCATGCTATTCGCAATTTACTTACTACCACTGAGGGACATCATTACCCGACATGGCCTAAGGTATCATTGTTACGCTGATGACACACAACTCTACTTCTCCTTTGCTCCAGATACTACAGACCCAACATGCCGCATAAACAGTTGCTTAACAGACCTCACAGAATGGATGAATGCTAGCTGTCTCAAAGTGAACCCGGACAAAACAGAGTTACTCTTGGTGAGGGGACCCCGGGCATCAAAAATATCCCACGATCACCCAACTGGCCTGGAGCTTGGAGGCTCTGAACTCGTTAGTTCAGCAAAGGTACGAAACCTCGGAGTGCTGATTGACGCTGGA
The DNA here is from genome assembly GCF_027579735.1 of Bombina bombina. Lineage (NCBI taxonomy): Eukaryota > Metazoa > Chordata > Amphibia > Anura > Bombinatoridae > Bombina > Bombina bombina. The sequence continues at coordinate 120,441,817 of NC_069502.1, forward strand.
CTATCTTTTAAACAGCAGATTTCCTCCGTAATAAAATCTGCTTACTTTCATCTGAAAAACATAGCCAGGATACAACACTTAATTCCACCGGATGATATGCCAACATTAATCCATGCATTTGTATCCTCTAGGCTAGATTACTGCAATGCACTTTACTTGGGCCTCCCAAAAAAAGAACTCCATCGCCTTCAGACAGTACAAAACGCAGCAGCAAGACTATTGACCAATCAAACTCGCTCCTGCCACATAACACCTGTTCTCCACTCCCTGCATTGGCTTCCAATTAAATGGCGAACATATTTTAAAATTGGCCTGCTGACCTTCAAAGCCTTAAACAACCAAGGCCCACAGTACCTGAAAGAGCTCCTGACACCCTACATCCCATCCCGTTCACTTAGGTCAGCCAACACATCCGTCCTCTCAGTGCCAAGAATAAGGACAAACTCAGGCTCCAGAGCATTCTGCCACGCTGCCCCTACTTTCTGGAACTCTTTACCATGTGTAATCAGAGAGGCACCGTCCTTACAGACTTTTAAAAAAAAGCTAAAGACCCACCTCTTCCATCAGGCATTCAGTCCACTTACCTGACCTTCAGAAACTCCTAACTTTTATGTCTTATGTTGGTACAGTATATTTGTAAAGTGCTTTGAGTCTCACAGAGAGAAAAGCGCTATATAAATTGCAAATTATTATTATTATATATTATTATAAATAAGGATAAGGTTCAGCAGTATAACAGGTACCAAGTCTTAACCATATATCTTAGCCATATATCAGGTGCAAAACAATATATGAAATGCAAATTAATACATTTCACAATGAGGCCGTTAAAAGGAAATATTTCACAATAAGGCCGTTAACAAAGGCCGTTAAATCCAGCAGTGAACTGGACCTGTATGTTAGACCTTCAAGTCCGGTCTAACATACAAACGGAAACATGCAGACTTCCAACCCCATATTTCCCTGACTTTTATCCACCACCCTAACCCCTCCTGAACTGTTTTGGACCTTCTCAGCCAAACCCACAACACCCCATCTCTGACCGAAACATCACTGGCCTGCAGGACCCCAACATCCCTCCTATTAGCCCCCACCAACTCCGATATACGAAAGGCCCCAAAAAATACTAGCACAAATGTGGCCCGGAAAAACAAAGCCTCAAACTCTGATGAGCACACCCTCTCCAAAGCTACCAGTAGCTTTGCCAGGATTTAAAAAACTACTGGCAGTAACCCCTGAATCCACCCTTCTCTCGAGGATTCAACACCTTTATCCTTCAAAACTTGAAGCCACTGACCCATGCTCTAACATAAGCGACCCAAGTACCTTGAGCTAACGCTCTCTTGGCCACTCTGAATAACTCCAAACCTTCAACTGCAACAGCTCTGGTGGACAGCAGACTCCTTCCTCCTCTGCCTTTGGTGCCACTTCCCGAAACCGTGCCCCCTGGAAGCGAGAAAGTGCATCAGCTATTACATTTTGGCAACCTGGCAAATGAACAGCATGAAAAATACATTCATTTGCATACAATCCAACACAAACAGCCTCAGCAGGCGCACAACCGGCAGCGAGCTAGACGTCAGCTTTTTAATCGCAATCACCACCACTAGATTGTCTGTGTGAAATACCACCCTCCTATCCTGCAATCTCCCACGCCAGACCTTCAATGCCACCAGCAAGGAAAGAGCTCCAGAAATACCAAATTCTTAGTGAGCCCCCTTTCATTCCAGCCCAGGGGCCATCTCCCAGCACTCCAGCTCCCCTGGCAATATGCGCCAAAGCCCACTGACCCCGCTTCATCTGTAAACAGGTGCAGCTCCTCATTTGAAATAGCCCTCTCTTGCACCAAAGCCCTACCATTAAAATTCTCCAAAAACAGCAACCAAACTGTAAAGGGACACTCAGGTCAAATTAAATTTTCATGATTCAGATACAGCATGTCATTTTTTTTTTTTAAATCTTTATTTTCATATCAGCAACCATGTTACAACATCAGAGTTTAATTAGGAGATACACATTGAAACATAAACCGAGATATATTGAGATCCTTTTTCCCCCTCCAAACTCTAAAAAAGGACCTTAAACAAATGATATATGAGTCCCGAGGGATCAGGTTGCTGATTTTTTTCTTTTTTGTGTGTAGTATACGCCTCAGGCTATACGTATATGCATTTGTGATCGGCTGATTGCTATTACATGGTACAGGGGAAGTGGAAATATACATAACTTTGAAATTTGATAGAAAAAAACCTACTACTCAAATTGAAAGTAAATGCTATTGTATTGTCTTGTTATCTTGTATTTGTTGATTATGCAAATCTATTGTGTTTACTGGTCCTTTAAGGTCCTCCTTAAGCTCAGCACCTAACCAGATCCAATGTCTGGGATCTTTTACCCCTGCCGTAGCCAGCGAAAGCCTCCTGCAAAATACTCTACCCACCGGGATAATCCTGCAAGTGAAATTAAGCTTGCCCACCAAGGATTGAATCTCACGAAGCTGAAGCTTCTTTTTCCCGATCACCCCCGCGATGGCACCTTTCAGGTCCACCAACCTATCCATTGGCAAAAAGCATTCCATCCGGCTGGAGTCAATTTCGATGCCCAAAAAACTCATCAGCCACCCCAAAAAAATGTTCCATTAACTGGACGCAATCAGAGTTCCCCACTTCTCCCACGAATAGGAAGTCATCCAAATAATGGACAACTGATGACAGTCCTGAAACCTGCCGTACCACCCATTCCACAAAGGTGCTAAACTTCTCAAAGTATGCACACGATATGGAACATCACATCGGCAGACAAAGGTCCACATAAAAGGCTCCCCGGAAAAAACAACAAAGCAAATGATGGCACACTGGGTGCACCGGTAACAGCTGAAAGGCAGCCTCCACATCCACCTTCCCTATCAACGCCCCCTCTCCTGCTTCTCTAACTAGACCCACTACCTTATCAAAGGACGCATACCTCACCGCCGCCACCTCCAGGTCAATACCATCATTAACGGATGAGCCCTATAGATAGGACAAGTGGTATATCATGAGGAACTGCCCCACAACCTTTTTGGGGACAACCCCCAATGGGGACACCCTCAAGTTTCGGAAAGAAGGGTGCCTAAATGGACCTGCATCCTTCCCAATGCTACTTCTTTGTCAAGCTTCCCTTGGACCACCTCAGGGAACTCTCTAGCCAAATTACCCGAATTAACCGAAATTACACAAAATATTTACCTTCCCTCCTTCCACAAATGGAATCCAAAACCCTGAGTTAAACCCCGTAAGCAGCATTCCTCGCCTTCCCCCTAACCTTAGTGAACCATTCTAGCCAATGCACCAACTTTCTTACCCTCACCGGGGTCCTGGCCCTTAGAAGTAACCTCCCCTGCTTTTCCACTTCCCCCACCTTTCTTGAAGCATCTGGCCCACGGATGAGCCCCTTCACTTACAGAGCAAGCATGCTTATACTTGCATCCATTCCCAAATTTACACTCCCCTTCATTGTATTGGAAACAGAGGCCCTTTCGAATGGCCATGGCTGCTCCCCCACTCGAAATCCCATTGGACGCTCCTCCTCCTGGGAAATCTCCTGCAGCTCCGCTGGAGCCACGAAAGGACCCACTTAATGGAGTCATTACACGTAATGGAGTCATTAACTCCAGCCAAATCCCCATGTCCCTATCATCCCATCCCATCTCCGGTCTCTCCGAAGCCGTTGACGGCCCCCGCAATCTCATTGTAATAACAAAACAAAGCAGAGCACTGATCAGGGAATTTCTCCCCAATCACTGCTGCTAGAATACAGAAAGCCTTCAACCAATTAGTCAATATTTTTGGTAGCTTCCGGTATCTCTTTTTCCTCTCATCTTCTGACTTCTTCTCCTTGTCGCCCTTCGTGTCTTCTTTGATCTCCAGCACCTGGTCCAAAGGCAGGAGAGAAAATATTTCCAAGAATTCTCTTTTCCATATCTTCTACCCTGCGCTGCCACACCACCCCTTGCACCTGCCCGGAATTTCCTGCCCCAGTACTCACTCCCGTCGCAGGAACCCCTGATCCCGAACCAACACCACCTACTGCCACCATGTTCCCTTGTTGCCCCGCCAGCTGCTTCTCGAATTGTGCCAGCAAATCCCTTAAACCACTCACCAATGAACTTTGCGCCACATCTAAGCCATGCTCACCGCCAACCACACATACTGCATTGTTAGCACCCTCACCTGTCTTCCTGGGTGCTTTTGTTGCCCCCTAACGCTCCGGATCCCACTGCACTCACAACTGTCCTGACCTTCAGCTATATCCTTGACTCCTTTTCCCTGGGCCTCTTAACACTCCTCCTCAGGGTCAGTAATCTGGACCTCCGTCTGCCGCTTCTATCTGCAGCCCTCTCACGCCTCCCCCATGTGGGGGATCGTCTCTCCCCCCAATGTCTCATCCTCTCCCTGGGAGAACGAGATTTTTTTCCATCGCCGCTCTGCTCCCGACCTCCATGGGCTGTGGCGCACCAGGGGTCCCTTCCCTGGGGCCATATCTGTGGAGAGGAGGCAGTGAAAGCCTTATCCTGCCTCCCCCCTCTTTCTCTTCTAGCACTCCCTTCCCTAGAACCTACCACTGACCTGGCCTCCCTACCCACCCCTCTATCCTTCTGCCCGCCATGCCCCGGTACCAAAGATCTGAGCAGCTGCTCCAACACAGCCAGGTCCCCTACCTGCCATGATCCCACAGGTCCTGATGATGGTCCCTCCCCAGGATCCTCAGTCTCCAAGTCACTGTAGGAATAATAAATCCACAGTGTATCCCTGTTCACCTGCTCCTCCGACTCACTCCCCACACCTGTGGAAGACAAACATGGCAAATTAAACCCCCCCTGACTACCCCCTTTCCTGCCACCTCCGACCTCTCCCCCAGATCCCCTTGACCCTAACCCCTTCTTCCTTCCATGACCTTTCCCCCCTGTAGGAAACTTATGTACTGGCCTCATACTATTCCCAGCTTCCTTTCCTAATTGTCCTATCCTATTCTCCCCATGCCTCTTTACCCCTTGTTGGTCTACCCTATACCCCTGATCCCTGCAGTACGATCTCCCCTCAACCCATTGTTTCCCTTCCATGCAGCGCCCTCTTCCTTGTACCCCTACCCCCATCCTGCTTCCTCCCCCTCTTGCCTCCTGCCCCCTCCAGCTGCTCCTGCCGGTCTGTGTTGGCCTGGGGAGACCCCTTCCTTTGCCCTACCCTCCTCTGTGTGTACTGCCATCCCCTGCTCCCGCTCTGAAAGTTCCCGCCCTGCAATCATCACTTTTTGATCAAGGCCCGGCCCTCCTCCTCTTCCTCTCTTACCTGTCGCAACTCTGCTCTGCATGGGCGCCTTCCTTGTGCCATCGGCTGTCGCCGCATGCACCACCGTCTGCTCCTGGGCCTCCACTCCTCTACTCACCGACCAGCGTCTGAGCCTGCTGCCAGCCTGCACTGGCCCAATGCCGTCACCGCTCCTCAGGGGACAAATGGTCTGGAGGCCTTGACTGCCTCTGTGGCCTGCTGTATCCGCTCCCGTCTCCAGCTGCCGGATCCACTGCTCCCGGAAGATTGGCTGCAGCCAGGTAGTCCCTCAGCCACGCCATATCCCTCGTGGCTGCCAAACACCTCACGTCGTCCATCAAGCTGTCCATCCTCTTCAGCCACTGCAATCGCAAGTCTCTCTCTGAACTTCACCTTTCGATTGCAGAGACTTCAAGAGGGTGAACCGCTTCCGCCCTAACCTTAAATACCCACCCCCACAGGCTCCAACTTTCCTCCTCTAGCCTGCTCCATTGCCCATAATAGGGGTCAAAATCTCTTCCGTCTATGCTCTCCTCCAGGGAGCATAGCTTGCATAAAATAGCCTCCATGCCCTATATTATTAATATATTATTATTTGTGTGTGTAATAGCTCATAAGACTTCTAAAATATTTATCTGTGGCCATTGTGTTATGAAGTTAGCCATCATTGGTTTAACTAATGAAAATATAATCAACAAGAGCATATCAGTTTTTTAGGTTTACCTGCTATTCCAAAGTTGCAACATCATTTTATGAATATCTACTTTGCCTGTTTTCAAATAATGGAATATTTCTAATGGTAGGGGACATGTTTCTTGAGATGTCACCTCTGACAAAGTTGGGATTTCAGCAATTTTCCACTTTACAGAAATGAGTCCTTCCTTTCTCACATTCAACATTAGCAATAAAAATGCCTTCTTAATTGTATCTTTTTTTCAAGAGAAGATGAAGTATTAGTATGCTAAGATCTCGCTTTAACTCACATCCGAATATCTTGGTTATGTCCTTAAAGACAGCTCTCCAAAAAGTCTATGGTCTAGGGCAATTCCACCAGATATATAAAAATGTATCATCAGAACCATCTCCCCTATAACATTTACCATTTGATGCTGGATATATTTTCTGCAATCTTGAGGGGTGAGATACCATTTGCTTAAACATTTATAATGTGACTCTTGAATCAAAGCCAATACAGATATCCTTCTAGCCATCCTAAAAACGTTTGTCCACTCCTGAGATGTAAGAATTAGACCCCAGCTCTTTGAGCTATTTAATTGTGAATGTAGGGAGGTCGTCTTCCTTGGTATTAAAATAAGTTTATATATTAGGTGTCTAGGAGATGAATATGTTATACAAAATTCCTCAAATGGCGTGGTATCTCTAGTGAAGTGGTGATTGATTTGCGCATATCTGAACCAAGAGCGGTTCCAATTACAAACAGCTAGCTCTGAGTTTCCCTTTATTCATAACACTGGAGATAATATTCTGCTTCAAACTGTATGAACTAATATTTCCTCTTTTTGTAAGGAGTAAAGTAATATCAGGATGACAACTTGTTGTTTTATGCATATCACAGTTTGTGTCCTTTTAACTTTTAAGAACATGATAAAATAAATAAGAGACAAAATATAACAAAAGAACAAACTGATTTAAACATATATGGATTTGTTTTCCATCATTGCTGACCATTCAAGTTTTGTTTTCTCTTTTTATCTTTGTTTAACATACTCATCTAAAGAGGTGTAACTAGAAACCACAGGGCCCAGATGCAAGAATCTAAGAAGGGCCCCCCACCTCCCCCCAAAAAAATAAATTTGATACATATCTTTTTTTTTTTTTTAGCATTTAACACAGAAAAAAAAATGTGAATCAGATTACATGTCTATAAAAGGAGGTACCCTGTGCCCACAGTCTCTGAGATGGTCTGACCCCCTATTACTGTATATAGTGACACTGTTTAACCCACCAGTACTGTATATAGTGAGTCAGTGACACAGTCTGTAACCTGCCTTTGAGATGGCTAGCCTGACCCTACCCACCCCAGTACTTTATAAAGTGACCACAGTAGTCTGTGACATGGTCCAGCCCCCACCCCTAACTGTATACATTGGTACTGTATAGTGACACTGTTTACCTCTGCCCCCCCCATGCTGTAGTATCAAGCTCTGTAATTTGCTGGCTCCACAAACATACACACACACACATACATGAATAAATACACACACAGTTACATACACACACACACACACACACACCAATGGGTAAAACAGAAACACTAACCCCCTGTAGTCAGAAACACTAGTGAAGCATCATGTCACACTCACATGATATCAGTGCAGGCAGTGGCAGCTCAACGTTTTTTATTTAAAACATTTTTTTTATTTTTTTTTAAGCTGGGCCCCCACCCTTGGGGGCCCAGTCGCAATTGCGACCTCTGCACCCCCTATAGTTTTGCCCCTATACATAACAACATGAAGCTTCCCAGTACTTTTATCAAACTTAAATATGATTTTTTATTTTTTTTAACAAACTTGGCAAATGTTCTAAAGAAAGTCTTTTAAATGTCCTTCGAATGTCCTTTTTCTTCATGTTCCAGATATTAACAAAACACCTTTCATTTTAAACCAAGATGAAAAATGTGCAGCACGGCTAGCAGAGCATGTTGACAGGCGCTGTTCCATTTATATTTTCATTTATAAACAATTTCAGGCGCAGCCTTGTGTATATGCTGTATCCTAATGTCTCACTCTATTACTTCCCTGCAATGTGAGTCCAATTTAATGTTCTATTTAATCATAGGCAGGCCTTTGGTGTGTGTGTGTATATATATATATATATATATATATATATATATATAAAATTTTATTTATTTTTTTACTGATTTCCCCAATCTTTTTATTCATGTTCCATTTTTAATTTTTATGAACACTATAATTTGACTTAGAAGACAAGGCTAAGAGGCATATTTAAGACATGTCTTGCGGACCTGATCCGACAGTGCGGATCAGGTCCACAAGACATCGCTGAATACGGAGAGCAATACGCTCTCCGCATTTAACAACAGCTCACAAGAAGACTCGCCAGAAACACGGGCCGTCAAGCTCCTTTTGGAGCTTGATAGATAGGCCCCTAAGAATTTACTAAATATTCTGTCAGATTCACTTTCACTAAAGCGATATTTGCGCTCCATTTTGTAATACCAGCGCACGCAAATGTGCACTGGTATTACAGGTGAGGTGCAATGCGAACAGGACCTTGCGTTCGCATTGCACAGAAGCATTTTGCTTATGAGAGCGCGCTTTCATAGGCTCCATGAAACTAGAGCAGGGAAGGGGGTAGGGCAGCAAAGTTTAAATATTTATGTGTGAATATGTACATATATATTTATGTGTGAATATGTGTATATATACAAATTAGAATATAAATATATATGTATATAATCATATACATATATATTTACTGGGAACACACAGTTCCCATAGACATTTTAGTGCCGTAATTTTTCTAACACCCGAACAGCCACCAACTTTAGCCCCCCAAAACTGCTAAGTGCAGTTACTTTATTAAAAAATAAAGATGCTACCATCATTCGGCCAGATTATGAGTTTTGCGTTATGAGCTGCTCGGTAATAATTTGCAAGTTATTTCCACCGCTCACCTTTAATAACGATGCTATTACAGGTTTGCAAAAACCCCATGTTAGCGGGCAATATGTCAGTGTTGAGCTCCATACCGCACACAAATACCAGTGCTGCTTTGAGCTGGTTTTACGTGCTTGTGCACAATTTCCCCATAGACATCAATGGGGAGAGCCGGCTTAAAAAAAGCCTAACAAAGCTCTGTAACGCAGCCCCATTGATTCCTATGGGGAAAGAAAAGTTATGTTTACACCTAACACCCTAACATAAACCCCGAGTCTAAATACCCTTAATCTGTTGCCCCCGACATCGCAGCCATCTACATTACACTTATTAACCCCTAATCTGCCCCCCCAATGTCGCCGCCAGCTACCTACACTTATTAACTCCTAATCTGCCGCCCCCAATGTCGCCGCCACCTACCTACACTTATTAACTCCTAATCTGCCACCCCCAATGTCGCTGCCACCTACATAAATTTATTAACCCCTAATCTGCCGTCCCCAACTTTGCCGCCACTATACTAAAGTTATTAACCCCTAAACCTCTGGCCTCCCACATCACTAACACTAAATAAATATATTAACCCCTAAACCTAACCCTAAATCTAACCCTAACCCTAACTTTAATATAATTAAAAGAAATCTAAATAAAACTCACTATCATTACCTAAATAATTCCTATTTAAAACTAAATACTTACCTATAAAATAAACCCTAAGCTAGCTACAATATAACTAATAGTTACATTGTAGCTATCTTAGGTTTTATTTTTATTTCACAGCTAAGTTTGTATTTATTTTAACTAGGTAGACTAGTTACTATTTACTAACTACCTAGTTAAAATAAATACAAATTTACCTGTAAAATAAAACCTTACCTGAGTTACACTAACAGCTAACATTACACTAAAATTAAATAAATTACATTAATTAAATACAATTAACTAAATTAGAAAAAAAATAAACACTAAATTACACAAAATAGAAAAGAAATGATAAAATATTTAAACTAATTACACCTAATCTAATAGCCCTATTAAAAAAGCCCCCCCCCCCAAAATAAAAAAAAACCCTAGCCTAAACTAAACTGCCAATAGCCCTAAAAAGGGCCTTTTGCTGGGCATTGCCCCAAAGAAATCAGCTCTTTTACCCATAAAAAAAATAGAAACAACCCCCAACAGTAAAACCCACCACCACACAACCAAACCCCCCAAATAAAATCCTATCTAAAAAACCTAAGCTCCCCATTGACCTGAAAAGGGCATTTGGATAGGCATTGCCTTTAAAAGGGCATTTAGCGCTTTTTCTTTGCCCAAACCCCTAATCTAAAAATAAAACCCACCCAATAATCCCTTAAAAAAACACTAACCCACGAAGATCCACTTACAGTTTTTGAAGACCGGACATCCATCTTCATCAAGCCAGGAGAAACCTTCATCCAAGCGGGCAGAAGTCCTCAACGAAGCCCGGAGAAGTCTTCATCCAGACGGCATCTTCTATCTTCATCCTTCCGACGTGGAGTGGCTCCATCTTCAAGACATCCGGCGCAGAGCATCCTCTTCATACGGTCCCAGACGTACACTGAAGGTTCCTTTAAATGACGTCATCCAAGATGGCGTCCCTTGAATTCCGATTGGCTGATAGAATTCTATCAGCCAATAGGATTTTTTTCACCTTTAATTCTGATTGGCTGAATTCTAGACAACATGGAAACAGAGGAAATGCATACCAGAGATATTTAGCAGGAATTAAAGGGGCATTTTAAGAGGAGTCAGGAGACACAAGCAGGGACACATACCTGTAGAGAGATGAGATGAAGTAGGATTAGAAGCAGTGTGGATGTAGATCCAGTGAGTAACTCTGCCACTTTTAACAGAGCCACTTAGAATCAGAGAGCCAAGGGCCTACTATATGTAGGAGTGAGAGTAATGAACTGATTCAGGGCAGCTGTTACCAGCAGTCTATCTAGCCAGTAGTTACACACTTGCAAATTAGAGGGGGTGGGCGGAGGCAGGATGCATTAATTATTCAGAGATGATTACAGGTAGACAACATGTAGACAGAGGAAATGCATACCAGAGATATTTAGCAGGAATTAAAGGGGCGTTTTAAGAGGAGCCAGGAGACACAAGCAGGGACACATACCAGAGATATTTAGCAGGAATTAAAGGGGCGTTTTAAGAGGAGCCAGGAGACACAAGCAGGGACACATACCAGAGATATTTAGCAGGAGTTAAAGGGGCCCTTTAAGAGGATCCAGGAGAAACAAGCAGGGACACATACCAGAGATTTTTTAGCAGGAATTAAAGGGGCGTTTTAAGAGGAGCCAGGAGACACAAGCAGGGGCACATACCAGAGATATTTAGCAGGAGTTAAAGGGGCGTTTTAAGAGGATCCAGGAGACACAAGCAGGGACACATACCAGAGATTTTTAGCAGGAATTAAAGGGGTGTTTTAAGAGGAGCCAGGAGACACAAGCAGGGACGCATACCAGAGATATTTAGCTAGAATTAAAGGGACATTTTAAGAGGAGCCAGGAGACACAAGCAGGGACACATACCAGAGATTTTTAGCAGGAATTAAAGGGGCATTTTAAGAGGAGCCAGGAGACACAAGCAGGGGCACATACCAGAGATATTTAGCAGGAGTTAAAGGGGCGTTTTAAGAGGATCCAGGAGACACAAGCAGGGACACATACCAGAGATTTTTAGCAGGAATTAAAGGGGCGTTTTAAGAGGAGCCAGGAGACACAAGCAGGGACACATACCAGAGATATTTAGCTAGAATTAAAGGGACATTTTAAGAGGAGCCAGGAGACACAAGCAGGGACACATACCAGAGATTTTTAGCAGGAATTAAAGGGGCATTTTAAGAGGAGTCAGGAGACACAAGCAGGGACACATTCCTGTAGAGAGATGAGATGAAGTAGGATTAGAAGCAGTGTGGATGTAGATCCATTGGGTAACGCTGTCACTTTTAACAGAGCCAATTAGAATCAGAGAGCCAAGGCTCAGATGAGCCTTGGGCCTTCTATATGTAGCAGTGAGAGCAATGACTGATATATATATATATATATATATATAAAATCATATACATATATATTTAAAAATGCAACCCATCGATGTGCTTCTTACCCCCTTCAATGTGCATGAAAACGAGGCTCCCATTGGAGGTGAAACTAAGACCACATGGCGCTGTGTCAGTGGGTGTGTGGTCAGGGGCGTGGTCAAGGGGGGAATGGTGATTGGCGACCGGAACAAATTTTCAAAAAAACTCACAAATGCATCATTTAATCTCTTTAAAAATAGGCTCTGACTGGAATAGAAGGTATCAATAAATTGCACTAGATAATTCAGTTATATGAAAGTAGTTAGGGTTGGAAAAGTCAGAAGTTAAAGCAGAAACTACTCAGAGATGGTGAGGATATGGCTATGTAAATAAGTATTTCTACAGATATAGAAGAATTATATTATATTTAACAATATACATGTTGGCATCTGTGTTTGCAGTGTTAATTATCATCAGTATGACCAATGCAATAGCATGGTGCACATAAGGAGACACATACAGGCCCTGTATTTGCACAGGGATGGAGGTAGGTACTGTGATATGGAAGCATTAAACTGCTGGTCTGTGTTCATGAACAGATTTTAGTAATAAAACTGAATAAACAGTTAGTAGTTGAAGAGCAGGGGCAGAATGCTCATTAATGGGAGGCTACTGCTTGGCCAGTCTGGGGCATAACTAAAGAAAACCTAGGCCCCATAACAAAATGTAAAAAACTGAGCTCCTCCTTTACACAATTCCCTTTTATTTTTCACCCCTATAAAAGAGTAGTCATTTGATCTGTCACCCTTTAATGCTTCATTTGGGGGAACAACAAAGGCTAATTTTTAAATCTCTATTAAACCTCTGCGTCTGCTGTATAATAGAGTGAGAAGAGACAGAAAAATATGTCTAATGCTACTCCCTAGAGCTTTGTGAGGGATAATAACTACATTCCTCGCATCCTGATCGAAAAGCCTATAGTAACTAGAAGTCACTAGATGTTAATGGTTGTGGTTGAGAGGTCAGCGCTAGACTAGTGATGGGAGGTTAGAGTAGAAGCAGTCGGTAGTGAATTATAACTATTCACGCAGTATTCATGGTAAGCATTGACCCAAACAGTGAAAAGATTAGGATTTCACCATTTATTGATGTGAGTTGGAGACTGTACCAGTAAAATAAGAGAGTCTAGTTTTAGGAAATTAAGTGACGTAATTGTTTCTCCCATAAATAAATACCAATACTGGATAATACTACACCAAGATCACAGTTGGTTGCATTTATTATTTACCTCCTAGTTTCAATGGGTCAGTCCTTATGAGATTATGACCCAAATGAGTGATATTCACTGCTTGTGTCACAGTGATGACTGCTGATTCTGACTCACCAATTTTCCGAACCGATTATACTCACTCTGAGGGGAGGTATAGTAGCGTGTACGGGAGGTAGCTTGGAAATTACTGGTATTATTCGCTCCTGTTCTGCCCTGTGTGCCTTTGTGTCACAGTTATGGATAACTCTTTCCTGGTCCTGTTTTGCTTCCGTTAATGACTCTCTTCGTGTCCTGGTTCAGTCTTTTCTTCCCTTTTCTTCTACGATTATTACCAGTTCCTTATAGTCCCGGTTCTGACCAGGACTGTCACTGCTGTTTTAAGTGTTTTGTCAGATGACACCTTAAATTCCTCTCACCGCAGCACATTTTTGGATTGGATGAAAAAAGCTACTGTATTTGGGCGTGTCACTGAGTGTGGCTTCCAATCGGAGTTGTGTGGTACTTGAAATTCATTTTGAGGTTAGAGGGGCCATTCAGGGACCTACACAGTATAGCATTTGGTGATAATACCACCCATGTCCGCTTTGCTAGCCAATTGCAATCAGAATGTAAAAAAAAATGACTTTTGCTAGCCAATTGTAATCAGAAGTTAAAAAAAAACGGCTTTTCTATTGCCGGTATTTGTAATGCCGGGACCAGCTGGGACAGAATGAACAATCGGGTGAGACACTGGGACAGTGCCTCCAAACAGGGACAATCCCAGTCAAACTAGTACGTCTGGTAAGCCTAAATGGAGCCTATGGAAGTGCATTGCGCTCAACTTGTAATACCAGTGCTCATTAGCGTGCGCTGGTATTACTCAGTGAAGTGCTAATATCGCTTTTGCGACATCGATATTTAGTGCTCCACTTGAAATCCGGCCCTTTTTGAAAGATCAAATTTGAGTTTTACGCCCTTTTTAAATATTTACTTTTACTACTGTAATACTTTTAACACTCTTACATAATTACTAATTCTATATAAAAAAATTATTATAAATACTATTAGGTTTAAATATAGCTACTATCTATTTTTATTGAACAATCTGATTTTTGAAGGCAGCTCAATTGTAACAACTTCATACTCACATCACTATTACTTAGTCACACAAAGGGGCCTATTTATTTTGTGTCTGTCCGACATGATCCGATGAGCGTATCATGTCCGACAGACATCGCATATTGCTCTCCGCATTCAGTATTGCACCAGCAGCTCTTGTGAACTGTTGGTGCAACGCCGCCCCCTGCAGATTCGTGGCCAATCATCTGCTAGCAGGGGGGGTGTCAATCAACCCGATTGTATTCGAACGGGTTGAATTGCGGCGATGTCTGTCCGCCTCCTCAGAGCAGGCGAACAGGTTATGGAGCAGCGGTCTTTAGACCGCTGCTTCATAACTGGTGTTTCTGCTTCAAGCTCCATACGGAGTTTGATAGATAGGCCCCAAAGTATTAATGGCTCTTGACAAGTCACTTCCAATGAGTTTCCCACCCCACCCATTACAATATATACCTATCATCATAGGCACTAATATTATAGCACATTAACCTTGAACACAACCTTTTAACACTAACCACATCTAATCTGATTCCCAACACCTCATTTAACCCTAGTTGTTGCTGATGTTACCAGTCTCATACATGGGAAAACGAGAGGCAGTAACTGTAGAACAATGAGAAGCAAAACCAGTTATTATTCTGGCTCTTTCTTTTCTTTATTTCCAATTCTGCAAGTAATTATAACACCTTCATAACATTTACAACATTAACAACATATTTTCTTTCTTCAGGTTAACAATAGATTGCTATTAGTATGATTATTCCCAATTTCAGATGCTCAATTGCATACTCCGGTGAATATACTTCTGAAATATATACAAAATCTGGCGTGTGGTTAAAGCCGGATCCTGACGGATCTTGCCAGATCCTATCAGATCCATCTCTAATTTAGACAGATATTTACAATTTTAAGTGTTTTCCCACACAAACACATCCAGCCACTTCTGGATCCACCAATTTTTTACACAAAAACATCTGGGTCCTTTCAGAACCAACACTTTTTTCAGAAAAACAGCCGGATCCTGCCGGATCCATGTCTAATTTAGACAGATATACACAAATGTAAGTGTTTTCCACACAAACACATCCAGACACTTCTGGATCCACCCATTTTGTACATAAAACCATCTGGGTCCTTCCAGAACCAACACTTTTTTTTACAGAAAAAAAGCCCCATCCTGTAGGATCCATATCTAATTTAGAGAGATATTTATAAATGTAAGTGTTTTCCACACAAACAAATCCAGACTCTTCTGGATCCACCAAATGTTTACACAAAAAGATCTGAGTCCTTTAAAAACCAACACTTTATTAAAAAAAAAAAAGCCGGATCCTACCGGATACATATCTAATTTAGACAGATATTAAAAAATATAAGTGTTTTCCACACAAACACATCCAGACACTTCTGGATCCACCAATTGTTTACACAAAAACATCTGGGTCCTTTCAGAACTAGCACTTTTTTTTTACAGAAAAACAGCCGGATCCTACTGGATCCATATCTAATTTAGACAGACACACACAAATTTAAGTGTTTCCACACAAACACATCCAGACTCTTAGGATCCACCATTTTGTTTTACACAAAAACATCTGGGTCCTTTAGAACCAACACTTTTTTAAAGAAAAACAGCCGGATCCTACCGGATCCATGTATAATTTAGACAGATATACACAAATGTAAGTGTTTTCCACACAAACACGTCCAGACACTTCTGAATCCACCAATTTTTTAC
The DNA here is from genome assembly GCF_027579735.1 of Bombina bombina. NCBI lineage: Eukaryota > Metazoa > Chordata > Amphibia > Anura > Bombinatoridae > Bombina > Bombina bombina. Next base: position 120,457,913 of record NC_069502.1, read on the forward strand.
ACAAAACATCTGGGTGTAACGCTTAACAGTAACTCATGTGCTGAAACACACTGATTGCATATACTACTCATGTGCAGAATAAATACATGAAATAAGTGTCTGTTTGTGAGACACCTTACACAGGTAAGTAACAGCTTAAGAAGTCATTAGAGTTTCTGACAAGGGGGTGTCCCAATATAGGGAGACCTCCTTGTCTTTTTATAGCCCAGATATATGTAGTCAGAGTTAAGGTAAAAGCTCTGAGAGGTTTTGAGGGGCGAGTAGGTCTTACCTGCAGGTCTAGGTGGAACAGCGGATGCCTAGGGGGAAGGAGAGAGGCATGCTCCTGCAGAGAGTAGGGGAAGACTCCGAAGACCGAGAGGGAGAAGCTGCAGGCACCAGCAATGCCTGATGACGTCACGCGGTCTGTGTGACAGAGTGTAGAAATCGGAAAGTAACTGCCGAAAACAGGAGGAAGGCAGCCTTGACACAGAGTGTAGGATGATGAGCTGCAGATCTGGACAGGAGAAGTTGCAGCAGCCAGAGCTACAGTGGAAGATCAAGTAGAAAACGGCTGGAGGAGCAGGTATATGGAAACAGGTAAGCCTCCTCAATGCTTCAATATACCAGCATTGACTGGAAGTAGGCAGGGACTTTTATAGGGAAGCTCCGTAAAGGTTTAAAGGGCCAGCAAGTCCTGTCACTGGGTCCTTTCAGAACCAACACTTTTTTACAGAAAAACAGCCGGATCCTACCAGATCCATCTCTATTTTAGACAGATATACACAAATGTAAGTGTTTTCCACACAAACAAATCCAGACACTTCTGGATCCATCTTTTTTTATACAAAAACATCTGGGTCCTTTAAGAACCAACTCTTTTTATAGAAAAAAGCTTGATCCACCCGGATCCATCTCTAATTTAGACAGATTTATACAAATGTTAGTGTTTTCAACACAAACACATCCAGACACTTCGGAATTCAACAATATTTTACACAAAAATCATCTGGGTCCTCCCAAAACCAATTCTTATTAATAGAAAAACAGCTGGATCCTGCCGTATCCATGTCTAATTTAGACAGATACAAACAAATTGAAGTGTTTTCCACACAAACACATCCAGTTATTTCTGGATCCAACAATTGTTTACAAAAAAACATCTGGGTCCTTTCAGAACCAACACTTTTTTTACAGAAAAACAGCCGGATCCTGCCGGATCCATGTCTAATTTAGACAGATACACACAAATTTAAGTATTTTCCGCATAAACACATACAGAAACTTCTGGATCCACACATTTTTTACACAAAACCATCGGGGTCCTTTCAGATTCAAAACTTTTTTTTTACAGAAAAACAACCGGATCCTGCTGGATCCATATCTAATTTAGACAGATATTCACAAATGTAACTGTTTCCCCCCAAAATCAACACTTTATTAAAAAAAAAAAAAAAGCCGGATCCTACCGGATCCATATCTAATTTAGAAAGATATTAACAAATGTAAGTGTTTTCCACACAAAGACATCCAGACACTTCTGGATCCACCAATTGTTTACACAAAAACATCTGGGTCCTTTCAGAACCAACGCCTAGATTTAGAGTTCTGTGTTAGCCGTCCAAACCAGCGTTAAGGGGTCCTAACGCTGGTTTTTACCGCCCGCTGGTATTTAGAGTCAGTCAGGAAAGGGTCTAACGCTCACTTTCCAGCCGCGACTTTTCCATACCGCAGATCCCCTTACGCCAATTGCGTATCCTATCTTTTCAATGGGATCTTTCTAACGCTGGTATTTAGAGTCTTGGCTGAAGTGAGCTTTAGAACTCTAACGACAAGACTCCAGCCGCAGAAAAAAGTCAGGAGTTAAGAGCTTTATGGGCTAACGACGGTTCATAAAGCTCTTAAATACTGTGCTCTAAAGTACACTAACACCCATAAACTACCTATGTACCCCTAAACTGAGGTCCCCCCACATCGCCGCCACTATAATTGAAATTTTTAACCCCTAATCTGCCAACCGCACACCACCGCAACCTACATTATCCCTATGTACACATAAACACATACAGAAACTTCTGGATCCACACATTTTTTACACAAAACCATCGGGGTCCTTTCAGATTCAAAACTTTTTTTTTACAGAAAAACAACCGGATCCTGCTGGATCCATATCTAATTTAGACAGATATTCACAAATGTAACTGTTTCCCCCAAAATCAACACTTTATTAAAAAAAAAAAAAAAGCCGGATCCTACCGGATCCATATCTAATTTAGAAAGATATTAACAAATGTAAGTGTTTTCCACACAAAGACATCCAGACACTTCTGAATCCACCAATTTTTTACACAAAACATCTGGGTGTAACGCTTAACAGTAACTCATGTGCTGAAACACACTGATTGCATATACTACTCATGTGCAGAATAAATACATGAAATAAGTGTCTGTTTGTGAGACACCTTACACAGGTAAGTAACAGCTTAAGAAGTCATTAGAGTTTCTGACAAGGGGGTGTCCCAATATAGGGAGACCTCCTTGTCTTTTTATAGCCCAGATATATGTAGTCAGAGTTAAGGTAAAAGCTCTGAGAGGTTTTGAGGGGCGAGTAGGTCTTACCTGCAGGTCTAGGTGGAACAGCGGATGCCTAGGGGGAAGGAGAGAGGCATGCTCCTGCAGAGAGTAGGGGAAGACTCCGAAGACCGAGAGGGAGAAGCTGCAGGCACCAGCAATGCCTGATGACGTCACGCGGTCTGTGTGACAGAGTGTAGAAATCGGAAAGTAACTGCCGAAAACAGGAGGAAGGCAGCCTTGACACAGAGTGTAGGATGATGAGCTGCAGATCTGGACAGGAGAAGTTGCAGCAGCCAGAGCTACAGTGGAAGATCAAGTAGAAAACGGCTGGAGGAGCAGGTATATGGAAACAGGTAAGCCTCCTCAATGCTTCAATATACCAGCATTGACTGGAAGTAGGCAGGGACTTTTATAGGGAAGCTCCGTAAAGGTTTAAAGGGCCAGCAAGTCCTGTCACTGGGTCCTTTCAGAACAAACACTTTTTTACAGAAAAACAGCCGGATCCTACCAGATCCATCTCTATTTTAGACAGATATACACAAATGTAAGTGTTTTCCACACAAACAAATCCAGACACTTCTGGATCCATCTTTTTTTATACAAAAACATCTGGGTCCTTTAAGAACCAACTCTTTTTATAGAAAAAAGCTTGATCCACCCGGATCCATCTCTAATTTAGACAGATTTATACAAATGTTAGTGTTTTCAACACAAACACATCCAGACACTTCGGAATTCAACAATATTTTACACAAAAATCATCTGGGTCCTCCCAAAACCAATTCTTATTAATAGAAAAACAGCTGGATCCTGCCGTATCCATGTCTAATTTAGACAGATACAAACAAATTGAAGTGTTTTCCACACAAACACATCCAGTTATTTCTGGATCCAACAATTGTTTACAAAAAAACATCTGGGTCCTTTCAGAACCAACACTTTTTTTACAGAAAAACAGCCGGATCCTGCCGGATCCATGTCTAATTTAGACAGATACACACAAATTTAAGTATTTTCCGCATAAACACATACAGAAACTTCTGGATCCACACATTTTTTACACAAAACCATCGGGGTCCTTTCAGATTCAAAACTTTTTTTTTACAGAAAAACAACCGGATCCTGCTGGATCCATATCTAATTTAGACAGATATTCACAAATGTAACTGTTTCCCCCAAAATCAACACTTTATTAAAAAAAAAAAAAAAGCCGGATCCTACCGGATCCATATCTAATTTAGAAAGATATTAACAAATGTAAGTGTTTTCCACACAAAGACATCCAGACACTTCTGGATCCACCAATTGTTTACACAAAAACATCTGGGTCCTTTCAGAACCAACGCCTAGATTTAGAGTTCTGTGTTAGCCATCCAAACCAGCGTTAAGGGGTCCTAACGCTGGTTTTTACCGCCCGCTGGTATTTAGAGTCAGTCAGGAAAGGGTCTAACGCTCACTTTCCAGCCGCGACTTTTCCATACCGCAGATCCCCTTACGCCAATTGCGTATCCTATCTTTTCAATGGGATCTTTCTAACGCTGGTATTTAGAGTCTTGGCTGAAGTGAGCTTTAGAACTCTAACGACAAGACTCCAGCCGCAGAAAAAAGTCAGGAGTTAAGAGCTTTATGGGCTAACGACGGTTCATAAAGCTCTTAAATACTGTGCTCTAAAGTACACTAACACCCATAAACTACCTATGTACCCCTAAACTGAGGTCCCCCCACATCGCCGCCACTATAATTGAAATTTTTAACCCCTAATCTGCCAACCGCACACCACCGCAACCTACATTATCCCTATGTACACATAAACACATACAGAAACTTCTGGATCCACACATTTTTTACACAAAACCATCGGGGTCCTTTCAGATTCAAAACTTTTTTTTTACAGAAAAACAACCGGATCCTGCTGGATCCATATCTAATTTAGACAGATATTCACAAATGTAACTGTTTCCCCCAAAATCAACACTTTATTAAAAAAAAAAAAAAAGCCGGATCCTACCGGATCCATATCTAATTTAGAAAGATATTAACAAATGTAAGTGTTTTCCACACAAAGACATCCAGACACTTCTGGATCCACCAATTGTTTACACAAAAACATCTGGGTCCTTTCAGAACCAACGCCTAGATTTAGAGTTCTGTGTTAGCCGTCCAAACCAGCGTTAAGGGGTCCTAACGCTGGTTTTTACCGCCCGCTGGTATTTAGAGTCAGTCAGGAAAGGGTCTAACGCTCACTTTCCAGCCACGACTTTTCCATACCGCAGATCCCCTTACGCCAATTGCGTATCCTATCTTTTCAATGGGATCTTTCTAACGCTGGTATTTAGAGTCTTGGCTGAAGTGAGCTTTAGAACTCTAACGACAAGACTCCAGCCGCAGAAAAAAGTCAGGAGTTAAGAGCTTTATGGGCTAACGACGGTTCATAAAGCTCTTAAATACTGTGCTCTAAAGTACACTAACACCCATAAACTACCTATGTACCCCTAAACTGAGGTCCCCCCACATCGCCGCCACTATAATTGAAATTTTTAACCCCTAATCTGCCAACCGCACACCACCGCAACCTACATTATCCCTATGTACACCTAATCTGCTGCCCCTAACATCGCCGACACCTAAATAATATTTATTAATCCCTAATCTGCCTCCCCCAATGTCGCTGCTACCTACCTACACTTATTAACCCCTAATCTGCCGACCGGACCTCGCCGCCACTATAATAAATGTATTAACCCCTAAACCGCGTCACTCCCGCCTCAAAAACCCTATAATAAATAGTATTAACCCCTAATCTGCCCTCCCTAACATCGCTGACACCTAACTTCAAGTATTAACCCCTAATCTGCCGACCGGACCTCGCCGCCACTATAATAAATGTATTAACCCCTAAAGCTAAGTCTAACCCTAACACCCCACTAAGTTAAATATAATTTAAATCTAACGAAATAAAATAAATCTTATTAAATAAATTAATCATATTTAAAGCTAAATACTTACCTGTAAAATAAACCCTAATATAGCTACAATATAACAAATAATTATATTGTAGCTATTTTAGGATTTATATTTATTTTACAGGTAACTTTGTATTTATTTTAACCAGGTACAATAGCTATTACATAGTTAAGAACTATTTAATAGCTAAAATAGTTAAAATAATTACAAATTTACCTGTAAAATAAATCCTAACCTAAGTTACAATTAAACCTAACACTACACTATCAATAAATTAATTAAATGAACTACCTACAATTATCTACAATTAAATCAACTAAACTAAATTACAAAAAAAACAAACACTAAATTACAAAACAAACAAACACTAAATTACAAAAAATAAAAAAAGATTACAAGAATTTTAAACTAATAACACCTACTCTAAGCCCCCTAAAAAATAACAAAGCCCCCCAAAATAAAAAAATGCCCTACCATATTCTAAAATAAAAAGTTAACAGCTCTTTTACCTTACCAGCCCTTAAAAGGGCCTTTTGCGGGGCATGCCCCAAAGAAATCAGCTCTTTTTCATTTAAAAAAACATACAATACCCCCCCAACATTACAACCCATCACCCACATACCCCTAATCTAACCCAAACCCCCCTTAAAAAACCTAACACTAAGCCCCTGAAGATCTCCCTACCTTATCTTCACCACGCCGGGTATCACTGATCCGTCCAGAAGAGGGTCCGAAGTCTTCATCCTATCCGGCAAGAAGAGGTCCAGAAGAGGCTCCGAAGTCTTCATACTATCCGGCAAGAAGAGGACATCCGGACCGGTAGACATGTTCATCCAGGCGGCGTCTTCTATATTCATCCATCCGGCGCGAAGCGGGACCATCTTGAAGCAGCCAACGCGGAGCCATCCTCTTCTTCCAGTGACTCCCGACGAATGAAGGTTCCTTTTAGGGACATCATCCAAGATGGCGTCCCTCGAATTCCGATTGGCTGATAGGATTCTATCAGCCAATCGGAATTAAGGTAGGAAAAATCTGATTGGCTGATTGAATCAGCCAATCAGATTCAAGTTCAATCCGATTGGCTGATCCAATCAACTAATCAGATTGAGCTCGCATTCTATTGGCTGATCGGAATTTATTTTTTTAGGGGGCTTAGAGTAGGTGTAATTAGTTTAAAATTATTGTAATCTTTTTTTATTTTTTGTAATTTAGAGTTTGTTTTTTTTGTAATTTAGTGTTTTGTTTTTTTTGTAATTTAGTTTAGTTGATTTAATTGTAGATAATTGTAGGTAGTTTATTTAATTAATTTATTGATAGTGTAGTGTTAGGTTTAATTGTAACTTAGGTTAGGATTTATTTTACAGGTAATTTTGTAATTATTTTAAATAGGTAGCTATTAAATAGTTATTAACTATTTAATAGCTATTGTACCTGGTTAAAATAAATACAAAGTTGCCTGTAAAATAAATATAAATCCTAAAATAGCTACAATATAATTATTATTTATATTGTAGCTATATTAGGGTTTATTTTACAGGTAAGTATTTAGCTTTAAATAGGATTAATTTATTTAATAAGATTTATTTTATTTCGTAAGATTTAAATTATATTTAACTTAGGGGGGTGTTAGGGTTAGACGTAGCTTTAGGGGTTAATACATTTATTAGAGCAGCTGCGAGGTCCGGTCAGCAGAATAGGGGTTAATAAGTGTAGATAAGGTAGCGGGGATGTTTGGGGCGGCAGATTAGGGGGTTAATAAATATAATATAGGGGTCGGCGATGTTAGGGGCAGCAGATTAGGGGTACATAGCTATAATGTAGGTTGCGGCGGTGTCTGGAGCGGCAGATTAGGGATTAAAAGTGTAATGCAGGGGTCAGCGATAGCGGGGTCAGCAGATTAGGGGTTAATAAGTGTAAGGTTAGGGGTGTTTAGACTCGGGGTTCATGTTAGGGTGTTAGGTACAGACTTAGGAAGTGTTTCCCCATAGAAAACAATGGGGCTGCGTTAGGAGCTGAACGCTGCTTTTTTGCAGATGTTAGGTTTTTTTTCAGCTCAAACTGCCCCATTGTTTTCATATGGGGGAATCGTGCACAAGCACATTTTTTAAGCTGGCTGCGTCCGTAAGCAACGCTGGTATTTAGAGTTGAAGTGGCGGTAAATTATGCTCTATGCTCCCTTTTTGGAGCCTAACGCAGCCCTTCAGAGAACTCTAAATACCAGGGTTGTTTAAAAGGTACAGGGGAAAAAAAAACATGCGTAGCTAACGCACCCCTTCTAACGCAAAACTCTAAATCTAGGTGCAACACTTTTTTTACTGAAAAACAACCGGATCCTACTGGATCCATGTCTAATTTAGACAGATACACACAAATCGAAGTATTTTCCACACAAACACATCCATACACTTCTGGATCCACAAATTGTTTACACAAAATCATTTAGGTCCTTTCAGATTCAACACCTGCCGGATCCATATCTAATCTTGGCAGATATTCACAAATTTAAGTGTTTTCCACACAAACACATCCAGACACTTCTGGATCCACCAATTTTTTACACAAAAAGATCTGGGTCCTTTCAAAACCAACACTTTATTTAAAAAAAAAAAAAAAAGAAAGCCGGATCCTACCGGATCCATATCTAATTTAGACAGATATTCACAAATGTAAGTGTTTTCCACACAAACACATCCAGACACTTCTGGATCCACCAATTGTTTACACAAAATCATCTGGGTCCTTTCAGAACCAACACTTTTTTTTTACAGAATAACAGCGAGATCCTACTGGATCCATGTCTAATTTAGACAGATATACACAAATGTAAGTGTTTTCCACACAAACACATCCAGACACTTCTGGATCCACCAATTTTTTTACACAAAACATCTGAGTAGGGATGTCGCGAACCTAAAATTTTGCGTTTGCGAACGGCGAACACAAACTTCCGCAAAAGTTCGCGAACGGGCAAACCGCCATAGACTTCAATAGGAAGGCGAATTTTAAAACCCACAGGGACTCTTTCTGGCCACAAAAGTGATGGAAAAGTTGTTTCAAGGGGACTAACACCTGGACTGTGGTATGCCGGAGAGGGATCCATGGCAAACTCCCATGGAATATTACATAGTTGATGCAGAGTCTGGTTTTAATCCATAAAGGGCATAAATCCCCTAACATTCCTAAATTGTTTGGAATAACGTGCTTTAAAACATCAGGTATGATGTTGTATCGTTCAGGTAGTGTAAGGGTTTTTTTTTTTAAATGTACACTACTGTTATAGCAGATATGACTTGCACTGGTGTGACACTGTGCCCTGGCAGGACCTGGAACGCACACGTGTGAGGGAAACTGACTGCTATTATTTCACAGTGAAAAAAGGTTTTTTTTTTTTTTTTTAAACGTATGTACACTACTGTTCTAGCAGATATGACTTGCACTGGTGTGACACTGTGCCCTGGCAGGACCTGGAACGCACACGTGTGAGGGAAATTGACTGCTATTATTTCACAGTAAAAAAAGTTTTTGTTTTTTTTAAATGTATGTACACTACTGGTTTAGTAGATATGACTTGCACTGGTGTGACACTGTGCCCTGGCAGGACCTGGAGCGCACACGTGTGAGGGAAACTGACTGCTATTATTTCACAATAAAAAAGGGTGTTTTTTTTTTAAATGTATGTACACTACTGTTTTAGCAGATATGACTTGCACTGGTGTGACACTGTGCCCTGGCAGGACCTGGAATGCACACCTGTGAAGGAAACTGACTGCTATTATTTGTAAAAAAAGGTGTGTTTTTTTTAAAAGTACACTACTGTTTTAGCAGATATGACTTGCACTGGTGTCACACTGTGCCCTGGCATGACCTGAAACGCACACGTGTGAAGGAAACTGACTGCTATTATTTCAAATTAAAAAAAGGTTTTTTTTTTTTTTTTAAATGTACACTACTGTTTTAGCAGATATGACTTGCACTGGTGTCACACTGTGCCCTGGCAGGACCTCAAACGCACACGTGTGAAGGAAAATGACTGCTATTATTTCAAATTAAAAAAGTTTTTTTTTATTTTAAATGTACACTACTTTTTTTTAGCAGATATGACTTGCACTGGTGTCACACTGTGCCCTGGCAGGAACTGAAACGCACACGTGTGAAGGAAACTGACTGCTATTATTTCAAATTAAAAAAAGGTTGTTTTTTTTTTTAAAAATGTACACTACTGTTTTAGCAGATATGACTTGCACTGGTGTCACACTGTGCCCTGGCAGGACCTCAAACGCACACGTGTGAAGGAAAATGACTGCTATTATTTCAAATTAAAAAAAAGTTTTTTTTTTAATTTTAAATGTACACTACTTTTTTTTAGCAGATATGACTTGCACTGGTGTCACACTGTGCCCTGGCAGGACCTCAAACGCACACGTGTGAAGGAAAATGACTACTATTATTTCAAATTAAAAAAAGTTTTTTGTTTTTTTTAAATGTACACTACTGTTACACCAGATATGAGTGGTGGCAGTGGGCAAGTGGGCACAGTATACGCTGTGAGCCTGAGCTGGCAGGCAGGCTGCAATTAGATTACACAGGGGAAAAAAAAAAAAAAAAGCAGACTGATGTTCTAGCCCTAAAAAGTGCTTTTTGGGGTGCTGTCCTTACAGCAGAGATCAGATGAGTCCTTCAGGACTGTAGTGGACACTGAATACACTAGCCTAGCTATCGATTTCCCTATTAAATCAGCAGCAGCTACACTGTCCCTCCTCTCACTAAGAATGCAGGCTCCAAATGAATCTAAAATGGATGCTGTCCAGGAGGTGGGAGGGTCTGGGAGGGAGTGTCTGCTGCTGATTGGCTGGAATGTATCTTGTGACTGTGAGCTACAGGGTCAAAGTTTACTCAATGATGACGAATAGGGGGCAGATCGAACATCGCATATGTTCGCCATCCGCTGAGAACGCAAACATGCTATGTTCGCTGCGAACTATTCGCGGCAGAACTGTTCGCGACATTACTACATCTGGGTCCTTTCAGAACCAACACTTTTTTACAGAAAAACAGCAGATCCTACCAGATCCATGTCTATTTTAGACAGATATACACAAATGTAAATGTTTTCCACAGAAACAAATCCAGACACTTCTGGATCCAACAATATTTTACACAAAAACATCTGGGTCCTTTCAGATTCAACACTTTTTTTTACAGAAAAACAACCGGATCCTTCCGGATCCATGTCTAATTTAGACAGATATACACCAATGTAAGTGTTTTCCACACAAGCACATCCAGATACTTCTGGATCCAAAAATATTTTACACAAAAACATCTGGGTCCTTCCAGAACCAATTATTTTTTATAGAAAAACAGCCGGATACATGTCTAATTTAACCCTTCGAGTGCTAACAACGGCTCGGAGCCATCGCAAATTGTCCCAGTCAGGTGTTGACGATGACTCCCACCTCTGAATAGTGAGAATCATTGCCAGGGCTTCAAGAATTGCATGGTGACGTCATCAGATTTTTCCTACCTTAATTCCGATTGGCTGATAGAATCCTATCAGCCAATCGGAATTCGAGGGACGCCATCTTGGATGACGTCCCTTAAAGTCCGTCGGGCCAGCAGGATGTTCCGCGTCGGAGGTCTGCAAGATGGATCCTGAAGAAGAAGATTGAAGACCCCGCTTGGAGGATGACATCGCCCGGATAGAAGACTTCTTCAGCGCCGCTTGGAGGATCACTTCATCGGATGGAAGACTTATTCAGAGCCGCTTGGAGGATCACTTCATCGGATGGAAGATTTCTTCAGCGCCCCTTGGAGGATAACTTCTGCCGCTCCGGATCTCCTCTTCGGTTCCATCGCTGCTCGGCTGAGTGAAGACGACTCAAGGTAGGATGATCTTCAGGGGGGTAGTGTTAGTTTTTTTTTAAGGGGGGTTTGGGTTAGATTAGGGGTATGTGGGTGGTGGGTTTTAATGTTGGGGGGGTTGTATTTTTCTTTAACAGGCAAAAGAGCTGAATTCTTTGGGGCATGCCCCACGAAAGGCCCTTTTAAGGGCTGGTAAGGTAAAAGAGCTTTGAACTTTTTTAATTTAGAATAGGGTAGGGAATTTTTTTATTTTGGGGGGCTTTGTTATTTTATTAGGGGGCTTAGATTAGGTATAAAATTGTTGTAATATTTTTTAAATGTTTGTAACTTATTTTTTTTATTTTTTGTAACTTATCTTTTTTTTTTTGTACTTTAGTTAGTTTATGTAATTGTATTTAATTGTAGTTATTTGTAGTTAATTTATTTAATTAATTTAATGATAGTGTAGTGTTAGGTTTAATTGTAACTTAGGTTAGGATTTATTTTACAGGTAATTTTGTATTTCTTTTAGCTAGGTAGTTATTAAATAGTTAATAACTATTTAATAACTATTCTAACTAGCTAAAATAAATACAAAGTTACCTGTAAAATAAATATAAATCCTAGCGGCTAGATTTAGAGTTTTGTCGGTAATGACCCGCTTAGCTAACGCTGGCTTTTTTCTGGCCGCACCTTTAAAATAACTCTGGTATTGAGAGTCCACAGAATGGCTGCGTTAGGCTCCAAAAAAGGAGCGTACAGCATATTTAACGCCACTGCAACTATCGATACCAGAGTTGCTTACGGACGCGGCCAGCCTCAAAAACGTGCTAGTGCACAATTCCCCATAGGAAACAATGGGGCTGTTTGAGCTGAAAAAAAACCTAACACCTGCAAAAAAGCCGCGTTCAGCTCCTAACGCAGCCCCATTGTTTCCTATGGGGAAACACTTCCTACGTCTGCACCTAACACTCTAACATGTACCCCGAGTCTAAACACCCCTAACCTTACACTTATTAACCCCTATTCTGCTGCCCCCGCTATCGCTGACACCTGCATATTATTTTTAACCCCTAATCTGCCGCTCCATAAACCGCCGCTACTTACATTATCCCTATGTACCCCTAATCTGCTGCCCCTAACACCGCCGACCCCTATATTATATTTATTAACCCCTAATCTGCCCCCCACAACGTCGCCTCCACCTGCCTACACTTATTAACCCCTAATCTGCCGACCGGACCGCACCGCTATTATTATAAAGTTATTAACCCCTAATCCACCTCACTAACCCTATAATAAATAGTATTAGCCCCTAATCTGCCCTCCCTAACATCGCTGACACCTAACTTCAATTATTAACCCCTAATCTGCTGACTGGAGCTCACCGCTATTCTAATAAATGTATTAACCCCTAAAGCTAAGTCTAACCCTAACACTAACACCCCCCTAAGTTAAATATAATTTTAATCTAACGAAATTAATTAACTCTTATTAAATAAATTATTCCTATTTAAAGCTAAATACTTACCTGTAAAATAAATCCTAATATAGCTACAATATAAATTATAATTATATTATAGCTATTTTAGGATTAATATTTATTTTACAGGTAACTTTGTATTTATTTTAAAAAGGTACAATAGCTATTAAATAGTTAAGAACTATTTAATAGCTAAAATAGTTAAAATAATTACAAATTTACCTGTAAAATAAATCCTAACCTAAGTTACAATTAAACCTAACACTACACTATCAATAAATAAATTAAATACAATTCCTACAAATAACTACAATGAAATAAACTAACTAAAGTACAAAATATAAAAAAGAACTAAGTTACAAAAAATAAAAAAATATTTACAAACATAAGAAAAATATTACAACAATTTTAAACTAATTACACTTACTCTAAGCCCCCTAATAAAATAACAAAGCCCCCCAAAATAAAAAAATGCCCTACCCTATTCTAAATTACTAAAGTTCAAAGCTCTTTTACCTTACCAGCCCTGAACAGGGCCCTTTGTGGGGCATGCCCCAAGAAGTTCAGCTCTTTTGCCTGTAAAAAAAAAATACAATACCCCCCCAACATTACAACCCACATACCCCTAATCTAACCCAAACCCCCCTTAAATAAACCTAACACTAAGCCCCTGAAGATCTTCCTACCTTATCTTCACCATACCAGGTTCACCGATCGATCCAGAAGAGCTCCTCCGATGTCCTGATCCAAGGTCAAGCGGGGGGCTGAAGAGGTCCATGATCCGGCTGAAGTCTTCATCCAAGCGGGAGCTGAAGAGGTCCATGATCCGGATGAAGTCTTCTATCAACAGCATCTTCAATCTTCTTTCTTCGGGAGCCATCATCTTCCATCCGACGCGGAACATCCTCTTCTCCCGATGCCTACTAGCCGAATGACGGTTCCTTTAAATGACGTCAACGAAGATGGCGTCCCTCGAATTCCGATTGGCTGATAGGATTCTATCAGCCAATCGGAATTAAGGTAGGAATATTCTGATTGGCTGATGGAATCAGTCAATCAGAATCAAGTTCAATCCGATTGGCTGATTCAATCAGCCAATCAGATTGAGCTCGCATTCTATTGGCTGTTCCGATCAGCCAATAGAATGCGAGCTCAATCTGATTGGCTGATCGGATCAGCCAATCGGATTGAACTTGATTCTGATTGGCTGATTCCATCAGCCAATCAGAATATTCCTACCTTAATTCCGATTGGCTGATAGAATCCTATCAGCCAATCGGAATTCGAGGGACGCCATCTTGGATGACGTCATTTAAAGGAAACGTCATTCGGCTAGTATGCATCGGGAGAAGAGGATGTTCCGCGTCGGATGGAAGATGATGGCTCCCGAAGAAACAAGATTGAAGATGCCGTTGATAGAAGACTTCATCCGGATCATGGACCTCTTCAGCTCCCGCTTGGATGAAGATTTCAGCCGGATCATGGACCTCTTCAGCCCCCCGCTTGGGCTTTGATCAGGACATCGGAGGAGCTCTTCTGGATCGATCAGTGAACCTGGTATGGTGAAGATAAGGTAGGAAGATCTTCAGGGGCTTAGTGTTAGGTTTATTTAAGGGGGGTTTGGGTTAGATTAGGGGTATGTGGGTGGTGGGTTGTAATGTTGGGGGGGTATTGTATGTTTTTTTTTACAGGCAAAAGAGCTGAACTTCTTGGGGCATGCCCCGCAAAGGGCCCTGTTCAGGGCTGGTAAGGTAAAAGAGCTTTGAACTTTAGGAATTTAGAATAGGGTAGGGCATTTTTTTATTTTGGGGGGCTTTGTTATTTTATTAGGGGGCTTAGAGTAGGTGTAATTAGTTTAAAATTGTTGTAATATTTTTCTTATGTTTGTAAATATTTTTTTATTTTTTGTAACTTAGTTCTTTTTTATTTTTTGTACTTTAGTTAGTTTATTTCATTGTAGTTATTTGTAGGAATTGTATTTAATTTATTTATTGACAGTATAGTGTTAGGTTTAATTGTAGGTAATTGTAGGTATTTTATTTAATTAATTTATTGATAGTGTAGTGTTAGGTTTAAATGTAGGTAATTTTAGGTATTTTATTTAATTTATTGATAGTGTAATGTTAGGTTTAATTGTAACTTAGGTTAGAATTTATTTTACAGGTAATTTTGTAATTATTTTAACTAGGTAGCTATTAAATAGTTCTTAACTATTTAATAGCTATTGTACCTGGTTAAAATAAATACAAAGTTACCTGTAAAATAAATATAAATCCTAAAATAGCTATAATATAATTATAATTTATATTGTAGCTATATTAGGATTTATTTTACAGGTAAGTATTTAGCTTTAAATAGGAATAATTTATTTAATAAGAGTTAATTAATTTTGTTAGATTTAAATTATATTTAAGTTAGGGGGGTGTTAGTGTTAGGGTTAGACTTAGCTTTAGGGGTTAATACATTTATTAGAATAGCGGTGAGCTCCGGTCGGCAGATTAGGGGTTAATGTTTGAAGTTAGGTGTCGGCGATGTTAGGGAGGGCAGATTAGGGGTTAATACTATTTATTATAGGGTTAGTGAGGCGGATTAGGGGTTAATAACTTTATTATAATAGCGGTGCGGTCCGGTCGGCAGATTAGGGGTTAATAAGTGTAGGCAGGTGGAGGCGACGTTGAGGGGGGCAGATTAGGGGTTAATAAATATAATATAGGGGTCGGCGGTGTTAGGGGCAGCAGATTAGGGGTACATAGCTATAATGTAGGTGGCGGCGCTTTGCGGTCGGCAGATTAGGGGTTAATTATTGTAGGTAGCTGGCGGCGACGTTGTGGTGGGCAGGTTAGGGGTTAATAAATATAATACAGGGATCGGCGGTGTTAGGGGCAGCAGATTAGGGGTACATAAGTATAACGTAGGTGGCGGTCGGCAGATTAGGGGTTAAAAAAATGTAATTGAGTGGCGGCGATGTGGGGGGACCTCGGTTTAGGGGTACATAGGTAGTTTATGGGTGTTAGTGTACTTTAGAGCACAGTAGTTAAGAGCTTTATGAACCGGCGTTAGCCCAGAAAGCTCTTAACTCCTGACTTTTTTCTGCGGCTGGAGTTTTGTCGTTAGAATTCTAACGCTCACTTCAGACACGACTCTAAATACCGGAGTTAAAAAGATCCCATTGAAAAGATAGGATACGCAAATGACGTAAGGGGATCTGCGGTATGGAAAAGTCGCGGCTGAAAAGTGAGCTTTAGACCCTTTTTTGAGTGACTCCAAATACCGGCGGTAGCCAAAAACCAGCGTTAGGAGCCTCTAACGCTTTGTTTTAACGGCTACCGCCAAACTCCAAATCTAGGCCTTGGATAGCTACAATGTAATTATTAATTATATTGTAGCAATCTTAGGGTTTATTTTACAGGTAAGTATTTAGTTTTAAATAGAAATAATTTATTAAAGTATAGTGTAGTGTTAGGTGTAATTTTCACTTAGGTTAGTTTTTATTTTACAGGTTAATTTCTCTTTATTTTAGCTAGGTAAGCTATGAAATAGTTAATAACTATTTAATAGCTATTGTACCTAGTTAAAATAAATTGAAATTTTCCTGTAAAATAAAAATAAATCCTAAGATAGCTACAATATAATTATTATTAATATTGTAGCTATATTAGGGTTTATTTTAAAGGTAAGTATTTAGTTTAAAATAGGATTAATTTATTTCATAATAGAAATATTATTTAGATTTATTTAATTAATATTTAAGTTAGGGGGTGTTAGGGTTAGTGTTAGACTTAGGTTTAGGGGTTAATAATTTTATTACAGTGGCGGCGGTGTAGTGGGGGGCAGGATAGGGGTTAATAAATTTATTATAGGTGGCGACGGTGTAGGAGGGGCAGGATAGGGGTTAATAAATTTAATATAGGTTGCGGCGGTGTCCGGGAGCAGCGGTTTAGGGGTTAATACATATAATATAGTTGCTGCGGGGTCCTGGAGCGGCGGTTTAGGGGTTAAACTATTTATTTAGTTGCGGCGAGTTCCGGGATCAGCAGGATAGGGGTTAATAACTTTATTATAGAGTGCAGCGGTATAGGGGGGGCAGGATAGGGGTTACTAGGTATAATGTAGGTTGCGGCGGTGTCCGGGAGTGGCGGTTTAGGGGTTAATACATTTCTAAGAGTTGCGACGGGGTCTAGGGTTAGGGGTTACTAACTTTATTTAGTTGCGGGGGGCTCCGGGGGCGCCGGTATAGGTGGTAGAACAGTGTCGTTTAGTGTGGGTGCTTAAACAAAAAACTAACAGATAGGCTGTGTGGCCTTGTCTGAGATAGACTACATTTATAGCACTCTGGGGAATTCTCAATTAAATCAAATTGTGGTAACAGGGAAAATCATTCAAGAATGTGCAAAGAACAAAGACAAAACTGTCTGAATAAACTAATCTACATTAAAAATTAACTTTTATTAGAGGCTGATTAAAAATGGAAAACACACACTTAAAAACACTCTTAGGAGCCAAGAAATTCTTTATTATAGAACATGTAATAGTGGGTATAGTGGATATTTAATACCTTTAATAAATTAAATATATGGTATTGGGGCTGATAACACTCACTCGTATTAAATGTATAACAATTGAAAAAACTCAAGTAAGGTTAGTCAGTGTATTACTGCTGATGAATTGTGATTTATATTCACTTTTATTCACTAGTCAAGATATTAGGGACTTTATATAGAATCCCTTGGAGTTGATATACTCCATGAATATCAGCATAAATGTACAAATATGACTATATTATAGCCTGTTGAGGAGCTCACGTGTTAACTTTGTCGTGATTTGGGTTATAAGCACTTTTGGAATTAGTTTATGCCTCTTGGTTTAGAGTGACATGTTGCTGGATCATAACACAACAGTGTAGGTAACATTACTAGGTGCATTTGCACATTCAATAGCATATTCCAGCAACTCTATTATATGTCAGAAAAATTAGAGGCTTTAGGCTGAATAATGATAATGTCATCAATATTTAGAAGAACAAAGTCTGGCCAGCATACACACTGTCATCCAAGATACCAGTGTTTTCGTGTGGGATTTACACCAAGTTGAAAGATATTATTGATCTAACGTTCTTGAAGTTCCATTAGGTAGTGCCATTGGACACTCTCTTTTGTTCTTAGTGTGGGTGCTTAGTGACAGACTAGCAAGAAAGCTGTAAAAAAGCCAAAGAGCAGCGAGATCGGATGAGTGATAACTCTCACAGTCCGCTGCTCAGTGCTCATCGCCCCGTACTTTTTGACAGTTTTTTTGATAACTTAGGCGAATTTTAGCAGGTCCGCGGCGGCGATGTGAGGCGAGCTTAGGCGGGCGAATTGGGCCAGTGAAGGCAGGAAAAGTAGACACGTTGATAACTACCCCCCTGTATCTCAGGCATCTAAGCAGCTTCAGACCCCCCAGGACCAAGCGTTGGAAAGTTAATCGCCTAACCTTTCCAACAATATAAGTCTTGGGGATCTGGAAAAAAGGTAAAAAAGTAAAAAATAAATATATTTAATAAAAGTAAAAAAGAAAAAACTCAAATCCTGCTAAGCACCAATGTGGAAAATGGCTTAGCAACCAAAGGATTAAAAAGATATACACAAATTGAAATTTTTTCCATACAAACACATCCAGACACTTCTAAATCCAACAATATTTTACACAAAAACATCTGGATCTTACCAGAACCAGCTTTTTTTTTACGGAAAAACAGCTGGATCCATGTCCTATTTAGACAGACACACACAAATTCAGGTATTTTCCACACAAACACATCCAGATAATGCTGAATTTAATATTATTTTTTATAATAACATCTGGAAACTACTAGAAACAACCCTATTTAACAAAAAAAACAGCCGCATCCATGTCTAATTTATAAAGTCAACATCACTATTTTTTAAGAAAACAATTCTGGATTCTACTAGCACCAACCCTTTTTAATTGAAAAACAACTGGATCCTGCTGGATCCATGGTTAACACACACAAATCCAAATGTTTTCCACATAAACACATCCAGACTTTCCTGGATATAATGATATTTTAAACAAAAACATATAGATCCTACCAGAACCAACATTTTTATTACAGAAAATTAGCCACAACCAGCATGATCCATGTCTAATTTAGACAAAGATATAAATTTAAGTGCTTTCCACACATAAACATTCCGAAACTGGTGGAACTAATGCTATTTTAGACAAAACATCTTGATCTTGCCTGATCCATATCTAATTCAGACAAACACATACAAAATCCAAATATTTTTAATACAAACTCATCCAGACATTGCTGGATCCAATGCTATTGTACACCAAAAAAAAGGATACTACCAGAACCAACTCTTTTTTACATAAAAACAGCTGGATCCTGCCTGATCCGTGTCTAATTTAGACAGGTACACGCAAATTTAAATGTTTTCCACACAAACACATACAGACACTCCTGAATCCAAAGCTATAATACACAAAAACATCAGGATCCTATCAGAAGCAACTCTGCTGAATCCAGTGCTATATTTACATACAAAAAAAATGTGTTGGTTCTAAAAAGAACCAGATGTTTTGGTGTAAAATATTGTTGGCTCCAGAAGTGTCTGGGTGTGTTTGTGTGGAAAACACTTACATTTCTGTGTATTTGCCTAATTAGACATGGATCCGGCAGGAAATGACAGTTTATTTTATCAAAAGTGTTGGTTCTGAAAGGACCCAGATGTTTTTGTGTAAAAAAATGGCAGATCCAGAAGTGTCTGGATGTGTTTGTGTGGAAAACACTTCAATTTCTGTGTATCTGCCTAATTACAATATGTACTTGAAAAAGTCGGGTCGGAACCTGAAGAAACACGTTGAGGAGATCAACAAGTCCACAAGTCCTGGCGACACGAGCATTAACATCCTTGAGTGGCTCCACTCCCCTGAGACTAAAAGGTGTTCTGGTTACGCTAAGTCTGCAGGAAGAATCAAGCGGTTTAAAAGCAGACACTCCTTTGGCTTGTAGCAGAGAACCTGTGTTGATATACACTAAATGCTCATTTTATTTCAATATCCTGTACATTTGTTTTTATTTGCACTTTATTTATATATTAAATACTCTTAGAGTGGTTGCGCTTCCCTCTACTTTTGTTTTCCATTTCAAAGGTACACATGAAATATATGTATCCACTGTGCATCTATTGGTTTTAAAATATATTTTTAATGATAGACTAAACCTTGCTTGATTTTACATTTTTCATTAATCACTCACTAATAAACTTATCATACAACACTCAATACTTGCTTTTAACTGAACATACACAATTCATGAACCCTTATGAGTCTTTTACATGTCAGTTTTAGTTAAAATGATATTGTTGAAACAGTTTTACACACCTGTAGAATAATGAGACGCCAAATCAGTTATTATTCTGGCTCTTTCTTTTTTTTTTTTTCAGTTCTGGCCAGAATGTCACTTCCCCCTTCATTACAGCATCATGCGCCACCTACAGGCTGCTTACAGAACACCTTTTACAGAACTCAGAAACTTCAAAAATGAAAAAAATTGTGGTGTATATTTTTCTAAAAATTTCCAGTCTAATTTCCAGTCCATCACACTGACCCAATACCCTAATGCTGTTTAACCTGTGTAAAACCCAACACAGCAGATAAACATAGTAGCTGAACCAGCCCCATATACTACTGTCTGGAGATCCCCCCAACTGAAATAGCCCCCTTAACACGCAAGGGACTTCTTTCAATTGCAAACCCCTTTAAAAATGTATTCAATACTGGTGCATGGTCCTCACAGGATATGTGTGTATGCCACAGAAAAACAGTAATCACTTTTAAAAGAAGCATTTTTGCTAATGGAAGTATAGCATTTATAATACAAAAAATCATTACAACTAATGATGCATATAAAGACAAAATGATCTTCTTTAAGAGTGTCAAAAAAACGTTATACTTTATCCTTCAAAGCATAAAAACAGAGAAATAAATGGATAGACGCGTTTTGGCTGTATGATACGCCGTAATAATTATAGACCATAACAATACATCTCTCTTGGGCTGCTTAAATAGCCCATCCTCTATCGGCGCTTATGCAAAAAGCGTAACTCTTTCTCTACTCCTTAAACAATGATGCACAAAAAGAAAACATACTGATCATTTAAACAGTATTCATTAAGTTTATTTTTTTATTATTTTACTTAACTATTATATATTTAGCAATTTCTTATTATCTGAATATAATTATACATTTTCTTATATGCAAACTACACTTTAAGAAAGACATACAATTATTCTAATTTAAATCCTAAAAAAATTATAATATCATTCTTGGAATTAAACCCATCCAGTATTTGTGTTTTCAATCTAAATATCCAGTAAGCCTTTTGTTTCCTAAGGATGTTTAATCTGTCTCCTTCTCTAAAAGGGCTTTTTAATAACCTCTATAGCACTCCATACAAAAGTGATAACATCTTGATCATGCTCAGATATGAAATGCTTAGCATTGTTGTTTTTTATATATAATAGATGTTCTCCGATCTGTGTCCTTACATCCCTTGTTGTCATACCAATATACTGCAGCCCATATTGGGAATATTCTATCAGGTAAATCACAAATTATTTAGTACAATTTACACAACCTTTTATTTCAAACTCTTCTCCTGTAACGTCCTTAAATCTTGCACTGCCCCACTTATAAAATCTATTTATAGTTAACCATGAGCTACCTATGTCATTCTTTTTCTTCCTTGCTTGGAGACAGCACATTACTAAGAGTCTTTCTTTTTGATTACACAAATCTACATCCTCTTTCCACTGTATGTTTTAGGGTTAGAACCCCATACAAAAATTGGGAAAAATTTCTTTATAATTTTACAAATGTCGTAGTACTGGTTATAGAATTGTGTTACAAAAAGCGTTCTCTTGTCCTCCCTCTTCTTATTCCTTACTGTCAGCAGGCTCTCTAATATTTATTATTATTATCAGTTATTTGTAGAATGCCAACAGATTCCACAGCGCTAGCTCTCTCTATCTATACTGTCCACATCTCGACTTACCCTCTCAATTACTTGTTTTTGATATCCTTTCTTACTCATTCTTCCAGTTAACTCTGGTTTTGCCTTTAGATAATCATTCCGTTTGAACAATTTTTTCTCACTCTCATCAACTGTTCCTTTCATCATTCCTTTTACCAAATGCTTTGGGTGACTACTTGAAGCATACAAAAGCCCATTTCCTGCTACAGTCTTACAATATAAATCAGTAATAAATTTATTACTATGGTTATCACCTCTCAATTCTAAATCCAAGAAGTTAATCTTAGTCTTTTGCCATTCATATGTAAACTTCATATGATACAAAGGAAACGGCTTCATTCTCACTTTGATCCCATACTATAATCAGATAATTAATTAACCTTTTACATAGTATTATCACATCTCTATAAGGATTGTTAGCTTCATAGATCAGGGCACGCTCCTACCACACCATAAAGTGGTTGGCGTATGAGGGCGCAAACTGCACCCCCATAGCCGTGCCCTGTCTCTGAAGGTAAAAATCATTCTCAAATATCAAATAATTGTTCTCTAACAAAAACTTGATTACCTTCAGAACAAAAACTTTAAAACCTTCATCATATCCAGTAATATTATCCAAAAAAATATATTTTTGCTGTTAAACCCATTGCATGGAGGATTGATAAATATAAAGAAACCACATCAATGGCTAGCCTGCTATACGTTTCTTTCCCCTTGAAAGTCTTAAAAATATTCAATACATGAGTTGTAACTTTAAAAATGACTCAATAGTCATCTTAAAGTTGTAGAATATGGTCCACCCATTCCGACAGCAACTCCAACAGGGAACCTGTTCCAGAAACAATTGATCTACCTTTGATATTTTCTAAACCCTTATGTGTCTTGGGTAAGTGATATGTATCCTTAAACAGTGTATTAAGATAAAAATGCATCCTATATGCAAATAAATAGAGAATTTTATAACAGCTTTTTAATAAACTATATGTTTCTTTTAACACTAACCAAGTTTTTGTTTATATACTGGTATAGGTGCCGCTATCTATCACCAGAGTTGGGGAATATTTGTCTATCAACCAATGAGAAGCACTTTTTTTGGTATCAGCTATGTACAAACATTAATTGTCCCTTTAATTTCAACAGCTTTATTGTAAAAAAAAATGTACATGCAAAAAGTTTAATTGTAGATTTGTCACTCACACACACACACACACATATATATATATATATATATATATATATATATATATATATATATATATATATATATATATATATATATATATATATATATATATATAAATATATATATATGCACCTTTGAGCTTTACCTGTCAAAAAACTGGACATATACCATATCCCTTTAAAACACTTTTTATTAATTTATTTTAATAATAAACATATATTTTATATTTAATATGTATGTACATTTGGATCCTTCGGGAGGATCTGAATGCAGAAGTAAGCAGCGGCTCGTGTCCTTCGGATATTTTTGTAGCCCAAATTGATTCCTGTAAAAGATTCCCACACATAGGCCTAGATTTGGAGTTTGGCGGTAGCCGTGAAAACCAGCGTTAGAGGCTCCTAACGCTGGTTTTAGGCTACCGCCGGTATTTGGAGTCATTCAAAAAAGGGTCTAACGCTCACTTTTCAGCCGCGACTTTTCCATACCGCAGATCCCCTTATGTCAATTGCGTATCCTATCTTTTCAATGGGATCTTTCTAACTCCGGTATTTAGAGTCTTGGCTGAAGTGAGCGTTAGAAATCTAACGACAAAACTCAAGCCGCAGAAAAAAGTCAGTAGTTAAGAGCTTTCTGGGCTAACGCCGGTTTATAAAACTTTTAACTACTGTGCTCTAAAGTACACTAACACCCATAAACTACCTATGTACCCCTAAACCGAGGCCCCCCCACATCGCCGACACTCGATTACATTTTTTTAACCCCTAATCTGCCGACCACCACCTACATTATACTTATGTACCCCTAATCTGCTGCCCCTAACACCGCCGACCCCTATATTATATTTATTAACCCCTAACCTGCCCCCCACAACGTCGCCGCCAGCTACCTACACTTATTAACCCCTAATCTGCCGACCGCAAAGAGCCGCCACCTACATTATAGCTATGTACCCCTAATCTGCTGCCCCTAACACCATCGACCCCTATATTATATTTATTAACCCCTAATCTGCCCCCCTCAACGTCCCCTCCACCTGCCTACACTTATTAACCCCTAATCTGCCGACCGGACCGCACCGCTACTATAATAAAGTTATTAACCCCTAATCCGCTCACTAACCCTATAATAAATAGTATTAACCCCTAATCTGCCATCCCTAACATCGCTGACACCTAACTTCAATTATTAACCCCTAATCTGCCGACTGGAGCTCACCGCTATTCTAATAAATGTATTAACCCCTAAAGCTAAGTCTAACCCTAACACTAACACCCCACTAAGTTAAATATAATTTTAAACTAACGAAATAAATTAACTCTTATTAAATAAATTATTCCTATTTAAAGCTAAATACTTACCTGTAAAATAAATCCTAATATAGCTGCAATATAAATTATATTTATATTATAGCTATTTTAGGATTAATATTTATTTTACAGGTAACTTTGTATTCATTTTAACCAGGTACAATAGCTATTAAATAGTTAAGAACTATTTAATAGCTAAAATAGTTAAAATAATTACAAATTTACCTGTAAAATAAATCCTAACCTAAGTTACAATTAAACCTAACACTACACTATCAATAAATTAATTAAATAAAATACCTATAATTATCTACAATTAAACCTAACACTACACTATCAATAAATAAATTAAATACAATTCCTACAAATAAATACAATGAAATAAACTAACTAAAGTACAAAAAATAAAAAAGAACTAAGTTACAAAAAATAAAAAAATATTTACAAACATTAGAAATATATTACAACAATTTTAAACTAATTACACCTACTCTAAGCCCCCTAATAAAATAACAAAGCCCCCCAAAATAAAAAAATGCCCTTCTCTATTCTAAATTACTAAAGTTCAAAGCTCTTTTACCTTACCAGCCCTGAGCAGGGCCCTTTGCGGGGCATGCCCCAAGAAGTTCAGCACTTTTGCCTGTAAAAAAACACATACAATACCCCCCCCCCCAACATTAACAACCCACCACCCACATACCCCTAATCTATCCCAAACCCCCCTTAAATAAACCTAACACTAAGCCCCTGAAGATCTCCCTACCTTGAGTCATCTTCACCCAGCCGAGCCAAATTCTTCATCCAAGCGGACCAAGAAGAGGTCCTCCATCCGGTAGAAGTCTTCATCCAAGCGGGGCAGAAGAGGTCTTCCATCCGATTGAAGTCTTCATCCAAGAGGCATCTTCTATCGTCATCCATCCGGAGCGGAGCGGCAGCATCCTGAAGACCTCCGACGCGGAACATCCATCCTGGCCGACGACTGAACGACGAATGACGGTTCCTTTAAATGACGTCATCCAAGATGGCGTCCCTCGAATTCCGATTGGCTGATAGGATTCTATCAGCCAATCGGAATTAAGGTAGGAATATTCTGATTGGCTGATGGAATCAGCCAATCAGAATCAAGTTCAATCCGATTGGCTGATCCAATCAGCCAATCAGATTGAGCTCGCATTCTATTGGCTGTTCCGATCAGCCAATAGAATGCGAGCTCAATCTGATTGGCTGATTGGATCAGCCAATCGGATTGAACTTGATTCTGATTGGCTGATAATATATATAATTTATATTGTAGCTATATTAGGATTTATTTTACAGGTAAGTATTTAGCTTTAAATAGGAATAATTTATTTAATAAGAGTTAATTAATTTCGTTAGATTAAAATTATATTTAATTTAGGGGGGTGTTAGTGTTAGGGTTAGACTTAGCTTTAGGGGTTAATACATTTATTAGAATAGCGGTGAGCTCCAGTCGGCAGATTAGGGGTTAATAATTGAAGTTAGGTGTCGGCGATGTTAGGGAGGGCAGATTAGGGGTTAATACTATTTATTATAGGGTTAGTGAGGCAGATTAGGGGTTAATAACTTTATAATAATAGCGGTGCGGTCCGCTTGGCAGATTAGGGGTTAATAAGTGTAGGCAGGTGGAGGCGACGTTGTGGGGGGCAGATTAGGGGTTAATAAATATAATATAGGGGTCGGCGGTGTTAGGGGCAGCAGATTAGGGGTACATAGGGATAATGTAAGTAGCGACGGTTTACGGAGCGGCAGATTAGGGGTTAATAATAATATGCAGGGGTCAGCGATAGCGGGGGCAGCAGAATAGGGGTTAATAAGTGTAAGGTTAGGGGTGTTTAGACTCGGGGTACATGTTAGAGTGTTAGGTGCAGACGTAGGACGTGTTTCCCCATAGGAAACAATGGGGCTGCGTTAGGAGCTGAACGCGGCTTTTTTGCAGGTGTTAGGTTTTTTTTCAGCTCAAACAGCCCCATGGGGGAATCGTGCACGTGCACGAGCACGTTTTTGAGGCTGGCCGCGTCCGTAAGCAACTCTGGTATCGAGAGTTGAAGTTGCGTTAAATATGCTGTACGCTCCTTTTTTGGAGCCTAACGCAGCCATTCTATGGACTCTCAATACCAGAGTTATTTTAAAGGTGCGGCCAGAAAAAAGCCAGCGTAGCTAACGCACCCCTTTGGCCGCAGAACTCTAAATCTAGCCATAAGATCTGTGTAAATCCAGATCTTTAGAGTGGAGATCTATTACAAGAATCAATCCGGCTATGAAAATATCCAAATGACACAAGCTGCTGCTTACTTCCACATTCGGATCGCTAATATGTATGTCTATGATTTACATGGGAGCAAAGCAAATTTCATAATAAAAGTAAATTGGAAACTTTTTTTCAAAATGGTATGCTCTGTCTAAATCACAAAAGAATTTTTTTTGGTTTCATATCCCTTTAAATATCCCAGTTATTTCTATATGATCTCCAGTAGCATCATTTTATATTGAACTAGGTACAAATGAGCCAATCACAGTTCTCATTAGAAATATTTCACATAGATTGCAAACACAACTAATTATGTGTGCTGACTGTACACTATTTAATTAATTGTACAAAGCTTTGCATATGTAAAGTTTTTATGGTAGGACTCATCAATGGGGTTTACCTTGACAAGGGCAGGTAAGATTACATGCTCCAAAATATGGCACTAGAAATAGTATAGGTTTAGTGCACATGAAGAATTGTTAACCTCAATGTGCGCTATTAAAATCTTAAATACAAATATTAAAAAATAATAATTGTTCAAAATTATTATACATACTGTAAAACATATATGTATGTATTCTATGGATTATTTATTAAAAAATGTCAGTATCTATAATAATTTTTAATAATTATTATTAATATTTTATATATTTTATCGTGTTTTTCGATATAGGTCTAACACAGTGTCCGGTTAGCGCAGATAAAGAATTGCTAATCTCAATGCGCGTTTTTGAAATGTTAGATGTAAAATATTAAAAAATATTAATAATATCATTAAACTTGCCACTTGTAATCTAGCCCTCTAGTGGCCGAACAAATGTAGATTAACATCTGATACTTTCACATTCTTAGGCCTAGATTTAGAGTTTGGCGGTAGCCGTGAAAACCAGCGTTAGAGGCTCCTAACGCTGGTTTTAGGCTACCGCCGGTATTTGGAGTCACTCAAAATAGGGTCTAACGCTCACTTTTCAGCCGCGACTTTTCCATACCGCAGATCCTCTTACGTCAATTGCGTATCCTATCTTTTCAATGGGATCTTCCTAACTCCGGTATTTAGAGTCGTGTCTGAAGTGAGCGTTAGACATCTAACGACAAAACTCCAGCCGCAGAAAAAAAGCAGGAGTTAAGAGCTTTCTGGGCTAACGCCGGTTCATAAAGCTCTTAACTACTGTGCTCTAAAGTACACTAACACCCATAAACTACCTATGTACCCCTAAACTGAGGTCCCCCCACATCGCCGCAACTTGATTAAATTTTTTTAACCCCTAATCTGCCGACCGCCACCTACGTTATACTTATGTACCCCTAATCTGCTGCCCCTAACACCGCCGACCCCTATATTATATTTATTAACCCCTAACCTGCCCCCCACAACGTCGCCGCCAGCTACTTACAATAATTAACCCCTAATCTGCCGACCGCAAAGCGCCACCACCTACGTTATCCTTATGTACCCCTAATCTGCTGCCCCTAACACCGCCGACCCCTGTATTATATTTATTAATCCCTAACCTGCCCCCCTCAACGTCGCCGCCAGCTACTTACAATAATTAACCCCTAATCTGCCGACCGCAAAGCGCCGCCACCTATGTTATCCTTATGTACCCCTAATCTGCTGCCCCTAACACCGCCGACCCCTATATTATATTTATTAACCCCTAATCTGCCCCCCTCAACGTCGCCGACACCTGCCTACACTTATTAACCCCTAATCTGCCGAGCGGACCTGAGCACTACTATAATAAAGTTATTAACCCCTAATCCGCCTCACTAACCCTATCATAAATAGTATTAACCCCTAATCTGCCCTCCCTAACATCGCCGACACCTAACTTCAATTATTAACGCCTAATCTGCCGACCGGAGCTCACCGCTATTCTAATAAATGGATTAACCCCTAAAGCTAAGTCTAACCCTAACACTAACACCCCCCTAAGTTAAATATAATTTAAATCTAATGAAATTAATTAACTCTTATTAAATAAATTATTCCTATTTAAAGTTAAATACTTACCTGTAAAATAAATCCTAATATAGCTACAATATAAATTATAATTATATTGTAGCTATTTTAGGATTAATATTTATTTTACAGGCAACTTTGTAATTATTTTAACCAGGTACAATAGCTATTAAATAGTTAAGAACTATTTAATAGTTACCTAGTTAAAATAATAACAAAATTACCTGTAAAAGAAATCCTAACCTAAGTTATAATTAACCCTAACACTACCCTATCAATAAATTAATTAAATAAAATACCTACAATTACCTACAATAAAACCTAACACTACACTATCAATAAATAAATTAAATACAATTCCTACAAATAACTACAATTACATAAACTAACTAAAGTACAAAAAATAAAAAAGAACTAAGTTACAAAAAATAAAAAAATATTTACAAACATAAGAAAAATATTACAACAATTTTAAACTAATTACACCTACTCTAAGCCCCCTAATAAAATAACAAAGACCCCCAAAATAAAAAAATGCCCTACTGTAAAAAAAAACATACAATACCCCCCCCCCAACATTACAACCCACCACCCACAACCCACATACCCCTAATCTAACCCAAACCCCCCTTAAATAAACCTAACACTAAGCCCCTGAAGATCTTCCTATCTTGTCTTCACCCTTCCAGGTTCACCGATCCGTCCTGGCATCCGGTGCTGAAGAGGTCCAGAAGAGGCTCCAAAGTCTTCCTCCTATCCGGCAAGAAGAGGACATCCGGACCGGCAAACATCTTCATCCAAGCGGCATCTTCGATCTTCTTCCATCCGGTGCGGAGCGGGTCCATGTTGAAGCAGCCGACGCGGATCCATCCTCTTCTTTCTGTGTCTCCCGACGAATGACGGTTCCTTTAAGGGACGTCATCCAAGATGGCGTCCCTCGAATTCCGATTGGCTGATAGGATTCTATCAGCCAATCGGAATTAAGGTATGAATATTCTGATTGGCTGATGGAAGCAGCCAATCAGAATCAAGTTCAATCCGATTGGCTGATCCAATCAGCCAATCAGATTGAGCTCGCATTCTATTGGCTGATCGGAACAGTTTGACTCCATCCTCAACCCGAAAAGGCCCCACAAGCTCATCTTTGATGATACCAGCCCAAACCAGTACTCCACCTCCACCTTGCTGGCGTCTGAGTCGGACTGGAGCTCTCTGCCCTTTACAGATCCAGCCACAGGCCCATCCATCTGGCCCATCAAGACTCACTCTCATTTCATCAGTCCATAAAACCTTAGAAAAATCAGTCTTGAGATATTTCTTGGCCCAGTCTTGACGTTTCAGCTTGTGTGTCTTGTTCAGTGGTGGTCGTCTTTCAGCCTTTCTTACCTTGGCCATGTCTCTGAGTATTGCACACCTTGTGCTTTTGGGCACTCCAGTGATGTTGCAGCTCTGAAATATGGCCAAACTGGTGGCAAGTGGCATCTTGGCAGCTGCACGCTTGACTTTTCTCAGTTCATGGGCAGTTATTTTGCACCTTGGTTTTTCCACACGCTTCTTGCGACCCTGTTGACTATTTTGAATGAAACGCTTGATTGTTCGATGATCACGCTTCAGAAGCTTTGCAATTTTAAGAGTGCTGCATCCCTCTGCAAGATATCTCACTATTTTTTACTTTTCTGAGCCTGTCAAGTCCTTCTTTTGACCCATTTTGCCAAAGGAAAGGAAGTTGCCTAATAATTATGCACACCTGATATAGGGTGTTGATGTCATTAGACCACACCCCTTCTCATTACAGAGATGCACATCACCTAATATGCTTAATTGGTAGTAGGCTTTCGAGTCTATACAGCTTGGAGTAAGACAACATGCATAAAGAGGATGATGTGGTCAAAATACTCATTTGCCTAATAATTCTGCACTCCCTGTATATATATATATATATATATATATATATATATATATATATATATATATATATATAATCTTCAACAAAGCAGGAACCAGCCAGGATTTTTTCAAAAACAGGGGTCAAATTAATTGATGTTTCGGGGAGTAAACCTCCCCTTCCTCAGAACATAAAGTGTTAAAACACACTGCACCTTAAATAAGCAAGAAAATACAAGAACACTTCCCACTTCCTGTACAGAAAAAGCGCCAAATTCACACTACTTCTGGTTTAACATGCGTGACCCAGAAGTGCTTTAACCAAATACTTCCAGTGGTGCTTTAACCAAATACTTCCGGTGTGTATTTATGTTACATTGCCAATAGTACTGATTATATAAAAACCCACACATTATCACATTGTGTATATACTAAGTGTTATTTCATTTTGTCCTCAACACATAGTTTCATCATCAAACCTACATATCCTTATAAAATTCATCATGCTGATGTACATTAAAAAAACAGAAGTTGAACAACCACTTACGGTGTATCGTAATGAACATTCACTGTGTCTCCCTTAGTGCCATATAGTGATTTAATTTACGTGTCTATAAAGTCATAATCATTGTAACAGATCACGCTCTCAGTGTCCAGACATACCTTCGTGCTTTCCTACGTATCATAAGACCGCCACCGGAAGTTACTTCACTTTCGATTCCGGTAACTGAACGTCACTCATGTTTTAGTGCCAAGCATGCTGTGTAGTGTAGATCTGCTTCATCATAGCCTGAACAGGTACCCAGCACACCACTCATAAAAAATAGGTATTTTGTGTCATTAATATAAACATAGTGACAAAACATAACAAATAGCAAACAACCTATCAGTAAATAGGAACAAATGTCAGCCCATATCATATGGATTAAATATCCAGGGTACACTAATACACATCTACCTGTGCCTCTGTAGCACGATGTGTATACCTATCTACCATAATCTACATGTTACACCATAATATTGGTTTGCACATATTGTTACATATATTTAAATGCTTTTGTAAACCCGATTGCTCATATATCTTAGCACCACTGTGATTCAACATTGCTAGAGATGAGAATATCTAGGCTGTCCCCATGAGCACAGTAAATGACTGTCACCCAACCCGCAGGTCTCAGGCCGAGAGACACTGGGGAACAGCATGAACCACAATGTGATCCATGTCATCTCCCCTGTACCCCTCTATCCACACTAACACACAGCCCCACCCTCCGGTGGGAGTGTGTACACGGTGGTCCCTATCCACAACCTACTGGTGACAGTCACCACCAACACAAAAAGAGAACCTCCGCCCTCTCAATCCCAATCACAACATCACATTATATCAGAGAACCATAGTCTGGTGGAGAGTTCAGTCCTTTCGGATGTAAAGTCCCCAGTCGGAACATCCACTGAGCCTCCTGTCTCAGCAGTAGTTTGTTTCTATCACCTCCTCTTGTTTGTTTGGGAATATGGTCGATCAAGATCAATCTTATCGCAGCTATTGAGTGTTTCGCTGTAACCCAGTGGCGTGCCATTGGTTGATCTGCTTCTCCTTTCTTTAAAGCTGCTCTGATGGCCAAGCGATGGTTCGCCATCCTCTCCCATATGGTGCCTTGGGTCTTTCCCACATAATGTAGACCACACGGACAGATGATCAAATAAACCATGAACGTCGTGGTACATGTTATGGGGAAGTTGATTGTGTACACCTTGTTTCCATGTGGATGATTAAATTTCTTCGTTGCTGTTATGGCATTGCATGTGGTGCAATTCGGGCATCGGTAACATCCCTTCGGTTGTTTTGGATCTGAAAGCATGATGTGCCAATTTTCTCTTAGAGTCTGTCCAACTTTAGAGGTATTAGGGGCAAAGGTGGTTGTAAAGATAATTTAGTTACAGGGTCCTGCTGTTTATCACCTTTCTTTAAGAGTGTTTCCTGTGTCATATTTTGTGTCTGTGTCTTGACTTCTTCCAGAGTGCCAGCCGGATACCCCCTTTGGGCATTTCTATGCTGCATCTCACGTACCTGTGACTCCCCCTTCTCTCTATTAGAATTGTTCCTAATAGCCCTAATATACTGGGACTTGATGATACCTCTCAACAATGAGGGAGGATGACAACTGTGAGCCATTAACAAAGAATTACGGTCAGTCGGCTTTGAATTCAGTGATGTGATCTATGATACCACTGTTGCAAACTATCCGTGTCACCTCAGCAAATCAAAAAAAATGTCATTGATGTACCTCTTATAACAAAGTATCTGAGGTACATTGATGCTCCAAAGATTGTGATTCTCAAAACCTGCCATAAATAGATTGGCATAAGATGGGGCCATATTTTACTCCATCGCCGTGTCTGCTATTTGGAGAAAAAAAGATTTCTCAAACTTGAAATAAATCTTTAATAGGCAAAATTCTGCCAACTCCAGCAGGTACCCAATAGGGGGACCAACATAATTGTTTGAAGCTACCAATTGTTCTTTCAAAGTGTCTAAACCAGCCCAATGGGGTATAATAGTATACAGACTATTGACGCTTAACACTACAAGTAGATCTTCTTTCTCTATATGGACCTCTTTCACCATCTTTCAGATTCTACTGACACAGAGAGAGACACTAGCATAGTGGGATTTAATAGCCCCGAAACACAAGCCTTTAATCGCAGGACTGACACAGATAGTAGGCCTTTTTTAGGGGTTCAGACCCGATCACGAGGGAGAGGAGGAGGAAACTACCTTTTCTCAGGATGCAGAAGAGTCGGTCACAGACCTCCACGCAGGGGCAGATAATGGAACATAATGATATCATCATCAATTTAAGTTCGCATACCCTCAATGAACATGAAAGGAGCCTGCTGAACAAGGGGCTGTCCTTTGTTCCAAACAAAAGGGTTAAGGAACTTGACTTTATGATAGATATGCAAAGATGTTCTAGACATTTAAAGGTTAAGGAATTTTTTCAGGACCATGAGAAAACAATTGGTAGAGGGTTTCATACTACAGGGAGTGAATCTAAATTTGAGCCCCAAAATTGTAGTTCCAGTATTAAAACATTCATCCGAATGGTACAGGAACAAGAACTAGAAAGATTTCCATCAATAAAATGGAAAGGCAATTTGACTAGGAATCAACGAGAAGCGATCCAGAGTCTACAAAATGGCAGCACTATGGTGATCCGCCCTGCAGACAAGGGTGGCGCCATAGTGCTGTTAGACTATGTGGATTACCGTGATGATATTCTATCACAACATCAAGATTCCAACACATATTTGAAATTCACTTTTGACCCCACTGATAAATTTAAGACACAATTGCAGGGTCTGGTAGATTCGGGGGTATCACATGGATATCTTACGGAGTCACTGGGAAGAGAGTTAGTGACTGCCTCCCCGGTGATTCCTATTTTATATACAATACCCAAGATACATAAGTCCTTAAACAAACCGCCGGGCCGTCCAATTGTCTCTGCACAAGATTCTCTTCTGCAACCGGTAGCACAGTATGTTGATTTCTTACTTCAACCGGTTGTACAAGATACTAAAGCCTTCCTCCTGGATTCCAGTGAATTACTGAGACTATTGAAAGAGGTCCATATAGAGAAAGAAGATCTACTTGTAGTGTTAGACATCAATAGTCTGTATACTATTATACCCCATCGGGCTGGTTTAGACACTTTGAAACAACAGTGCAATTTTTTCTGGTAAGCGCAATATTTGTGTTTAATATCATTTTGAAGCAAACGATATCACACTATTTGGCGCCCTCTCTTTTTTCCTTTTTCTCCAACTTTGAAAGAATAATTGGTAGCTTCAAACAAATATGTTGGTCCCCCTATTGAGTACCTGCTGGAGTTGGCAGAATTTTGCCTATCAAAGAAATATTTCAAGTTTGAGAAATCTTTTTTTCTCCAAATAGCAGGCACGGGGATGGGGTCAAATATGGCCCCATCGTATGCCAATCTATTTATGGCAGGTTTTGAGAATCACCATCTATGGAGCATCGATGTACCTCAGATAAATTTTTATAAGAGGTACATCAATGCCATTTTTTTGATTTGGAGAGGTAACACGGAAAGATTGCAACAGTGGTACCATAGATTCAACAACACGAACACAACAGTTAGGTTCAAGATGACAAGTAGTGATCAGCAAATAGAGTTTTTGGATATTTTGATCACTAAAGACGTTATGGGATTGCAGACATCACTGTATTCAAAGCCGACTGACCGTAATTCTTTGTTAATGGCTCACAGTTGTCATCCTCCCTCATTGTTGAGAGGTATCATCAAGTCCCAGTATATTAGGGCTATTAGGAACAATTCTAATAGAGAGAAGGGGGAGTCACAGGTACGTGAGATGCAGCATAGATTTGCCCAAAGGGGGTTTCCGGCTGGCACTCTGGAAGAAGTCAAGACACATACACAAAATATAAAGAAAGGTGATAAACAGCAGGACCCTGTAACTAAAATTATCTTTACAACCACCTTTGTCCCTAATACCTCTAAAGTTGGACAGACACTAAGAGAAAATTGGCACATCATGCTTTCAGATCTGAACTGAAATTTGTACATAATTCACGTCCGCTGGTTGGGTACAGACGTAACACGAATCTCAAGGATCTCCTGGGGCGCGATCCGATATAGATCGCAGTTTGCGGCGCAAGCGAGGGAACCGGCGTCGCCCGCAGTTTCAGCTCGCAACTCGAGCTATCCCATATAGGTCGCCGTCAGATGCTAACGTGCCGTAAGTCTGACAAACCAGCGATGTCCAGAAATCTGCGCAAGTACAAATTTCTGGCGTCGCCAGTGACTTGCGCCACGTTAGAAACTGCCGGCGCCTATAAAACCTGACTAAAGTCTAAAACACCCGCACTGTCTAACACGCCTCCCTAACATAGGCCGCACTGTCTAACACGCCTCCCTAACATAGCCCGCACTGTCTAACACGCCTCCCTAACATAGCCCGACACGTCTAACCCTCTATCCGCTATCCCCCCTCACTAGCCTAACAATAAAAAAGCTATTAACCCCTAAACCGCCGCTCCCGTACCCCGCCGCAACCTAATAAAGTTATTAACCCCTAAACCACCGCTCCCGTACCCCGCCGCCAGCTATATTATATCTATAACCCCCTAAAGTGAGCCCCTAACACCGCCGCCATCTATATTAAAATTATTAACCCCTAATGTAAGCCCCTTACACCGCCGCCATCTCTATTAAAATGATTAACCCCTAATTTAATCTACCTACCCCGCCGCCAGCTATATTATCTATATTAACCCTAAGTATATTATAGTTAATATAGTTATTACATTATATATATTAACTATATTAACCCTAATTATATTAGGGTTAATATAGTTACTATAGTATTTATATTAACTATATTAACTCTATCTAACCCTAACTAAATTTATATTAAATTAATCTAATTCATTTATAAACTAAAATATTCCTATTTAAATCTAAATACTTACCTATAAAATAAACCCTAAGATAGCTACAATATAATTAATAATTACATTGTAGCTATGTTAGGGTTTATATTTATTTTACAGGTAAATTGTTAATTATTTTAACTAGGTATAATAGATATTAAATAGTTATTAACTATTTAATATCTACCTAGTTAAAATAATTACCCAATTACCTGTAAAATAAATCCTAACCTAAGTTATAAATACACCTACACTATCAATAAATTTAATAAACTACAAACATCTATCTAAAAATACAATTAAATTAACTAAACTAAATTACAAAAAAAAACAAACACTAAATTACAAAAAATAAAAAAAAGATTACAAGATTTTTAAGCTAATTACACCTATTCTAAGCCCCCTAATAAAATAATAAACCCCCAAAATAAAAAAAATTCCCTGCCCTATTCTAAATTAAACAAATTTCAAAGCTCTTTACCTTACCAGCCCTTAAAAGGGCCTTTTGTGGGGCATGCCCCAAAGAATTCAGCTCTTTTGCATACAACAAATACAACCCCCCCCCCCCCATTACAACCCACCACCCACATACCCCTATTCTAAAACCACCCAAACCCCCCTTAAAAAAGCCTAACACTACCCCCCTGAAGATCTCCCTACCTTGTCTTCACGACACCGGGCCGAACTCCTGATCCGATCCGGGCGATGTCTTCCTCCAAGCGGCAAAGAAGAATTCTTCCTCCGGCGATGTCTTCCTCCAAGCGGCAAAGAAGAATTCTTCCTCCGGCGACGTCTTCCTCCAAGCAGCAGCAAAGTCTTCATTCTTCCGGCGGCATCTTCAATCTTCTTTCTTCGCTCCGCCGCCGCGGAGCATCCATCCCGGCCGACTGCTGTACTACGAATGAGGTACCTTTAAATGACGTCATCCAAGATGGCGTCCGCCGAATTCCGATTGGCTGATAGGATTCTATCAGCCAATCGGAATTAAGTTAGAAAAATCTGATTGGCTGATTGAATCAGCCAATCAGATTCAAGTTCAATCCGATTGGCTGATCCAATCAGCCAATCAGATTGAGCTCGCATTCTATTGGCTGATCGGAACAGCCAATAGAATGCGAGCTCAATCTGATTGGCTGATTGGATCAGCCAATCGGATTGAACTTGAATCTGATTGGCTGATTCAATCAGCCAATCAGATTTTTCTAACTTAATTCCGATTGGCTGATAGAATCCTATCAGCCAATCGGAATTCGGCGGACGCCATCTTGGATGACGTCATTTAAAGGTACCTCATTCGTAGTACAGCAGTCGGCCGGGATGGATGCTCCGCGGCGGCTGAGCGAAGAAAGAAGATTGAAGATGCCGCCGGAAGAATGAAGACTTTGCTGCCGCTTGGAGGAAGACGTCGCCGGAGGAAGAATTCTTCTTTGCCGCTTGGAGGAAGACATCGCCGGAGGAAGAATTCTTCTTTGCCGCTTGGAGGAAGACATCGCCCGGATCGGATCAGGAGTTTGGCCCGGTGTGGTGAAGACAAGGTAGGGAGATCTTCAGGGGGGTAGTGTTAGGCTTTTTTAAGGGGGGTTTGGGTGGTTTTAGAATAGGGGTATGTGGGTGGTGGGTTGTAATGGGGGGGGTTGTATTTGTTGTATGCAAAAGAGCTGAATTCTTTGGGGCATGCCCCACAAAAGGCCCTTTTAAGGGCTGGTAAGGTAAAGAGCTTTGAAATTTGTTTAATTTAGAATAGGGCAGGGAATTTTTTTTATTTTGGGGGTTTATTATTTTATTAGGGGGCTTAGAATAGGTGTAATTAGCTTAAAAATCTTGTAATCTTTTTTTTATTTTTTGTAATTTAGTGTTTTTTTTGTAATTTAGTTTAGTTAATTTAATTGTATTTTTCGATAGATGTTTGTAGTTTATTAAATTTATTGATAGTGTAGGTGTATTTATAACTTAGGTTAGGATTTATTTTACAGGTAATTGGGTAATTATTTTAACTAGGTAGATATTAAATAGTTAATAACTATTTAATATCTATTATACCTAGTTAAAATAATTAACAATTTACCTGTAAAATAAATATAAACCCTAACATAGCTACAATGTAATTATTAATTATATTGTAGCTATCTTAGGGTTTATTTTATAGGTAAGTATTTAGATTTAAATAGGAATATTTTAGTTTATAAATGAATTAGATTAATTTAATATAAATTTAGTTAGGGTTAGATAGAGTTAATATAGTTAATATAAATACTATAGTAACTATATTAACTATATTAACCCTAATATAATTAGGGTTAATATAGTTAATATATATAATGTAATACCTATATTAACTATAATATACTTAGGGTTAATATAGATAATATAGCTGGCGGCGGGGTAGGTAGATTAAATTAGGGGTTAATCATTTTAATAGAGATGGCGGCGGTGTAAGGGGCTTACATTAGGGGTTAATAATATTAATATAGCTGGCGGCGGTATAGGGGGATTAGATTAGGGGTTAATAATTTTTATATAGGTGGCGGCGGTGTAAGGGGTCAGATTAGGGGATAGATAAGGTAGATGGCGGCGGTTTTAGGGGCTCACAGTAGGGGGTTAGTTTATGTAGATGGCGGCGGGGTCCGGGAGCGGCGGTTTAGGGGTTAATAACTTTATTAGGGATTTCGGGTGGGGGGGGGGGATCGCGGTTGACAGGTAGATAGACATTGCGCATGCGTTAGGTGTTAGGTTTTATTTAGCAGATCGCGGTTGACAGGGAGATAGACATTGCGCATGCGTTAGGTGTTAGGTTTATTTTAGAAGATCGCGGTTGACAGGGAGATAGACATTGCGCATGCGTTAGGTGTTAGGTTTATTTTCTAGTTAGTTTAGGGAGTTACGGGGCTCCAATAGTCAGCGTAAGGCTTCTTACGGCTGCTTTTTGTGGCGAGGTGAAAATGGAGTAAGTTTTCTCCATTTTCGCCACGTAAGTCCTTACGCTGCATATTGGATACCAAACTGCGCTGGTTTGGTATACCTGCCTATGGCCCAAAAAACTACGGGCGACGGCAGAAATATACGCGCGTAACTTCTAGGTTACGCCGTATATAGGATACCAAATCAGCGTAAATATTGGCGTCGCCGGCTTTTGCGGGCGACGATTTATATCGGATCGACCCCCTGGTCATCTCGGATCCAATACGGAGCTACACAGACAGAGATCGGTTAACACAAGGAAGGGATGTTACCGATGCCTGAATTGCACCACATGCAATGCCATAATAGCAACGAAGAAAATTTTTTTTTTTATAATATTTTTATTGAGGTAAAGTTTGGCATACAAACAAGATATGTAAAACATTCCATAAGTGCCATCACAAGTAACATAGTGCAAGGTTCATCATATAGTAAAAATGCTGCAAAGTGTTCACAGTGATATAAACTAGCAAAACAACAAAGTAAATAAGGTTAAAAAATAAAAAAGTTTTGTAAGAACACAATACAGACTTGCCTGTGATGATTTAAGCCTCTCCTCTTATAAAAAAGGGCCACTCTTGGACCCCTGACTAAATGTAAGTTTTACCAAGATAGGAGGCTACTAACTATGTAGGAGATCACTCATGAATCTTATGCTATTTACCTCAGTTTTATTTATTTTCTAAAGTTATAGTAATTTTATATTTCTATATATTTAAATGCGATACAATCAAACTATCCTGCTAGAATGGAAAAAAAAGAGGGATAAATGTTGTATTCAGTTATGTAGCAGGGCATACTTATAAAGAGTTTGGGGGTGCGGTATAGGTTAGAGAGAGCGCTTATTTAATCCTCCTACTACAGGAGGCACATTAAGTAAAAAAGGGAGGGAGGGAGGGAAGGGGGGGGGAGGAGGTGGTAATTCAAGTTTAATGGTCTAGATGGAAGACTCGTGAGTACATAAATTGTCAGTTGTTATATGGAAAAGTTAGCTGATTGTATACTGGATTGTGGTTGCACTTAATTTAGAGGGGTCGAAGGACTAAACTACACCAATTGTAATGGGTAACATGAGTCGCGGGGGGTATTATGGCTAGGAGATAGTAGGACTTTGGCAGGTCCAGCCTGCGCTAGGCATCTAAGGGGCGTTATGATACAAGACTGCATGACCCATTTTAGCACCTGCAGGACTAAAAAATGAACTGTGGTGCCAATATTTAACTGATTTAATCCTCCTGCTAAGGGATGTTTATTATGTGGGGTGGGGGGGCAGGGGGTGATGAGTTGCATATGGTAAGCAGATAAGATGTCTGACTATCTTCCGTGTGCACCAAATATTTATACATGTAAGAAAGTTTAGTTGGGACAGCCAATACAATATCAATAATATTCTACAGCTGTTTGACATGACTGTCTAAATTCAATTTGCAGAATGGGCTAAACTGAGTAAGGTATTATAGATGATCAACTGTACAGACTCTAAATTTTAGGAGTAGAAAGCTGAAAATATAGTGCTCAAATCATTAAACCTGGGTATGTGATAACCTAATCCTATCTGGTAAACAAGAAGGGTAAGTAAAATACAGGTAACAGTTCCCAGTATAATTAAGCAGTGTTTGGCATTATTAAGGGATAGGGCACTGAACAGACTATAGGAGTTCGGAACCAGATAGAAATAGATGGGTGTCACTTAAACCGTTAAATAGCTCCTTCTAAAGAACCAGAATACTCTAACTCCCGGATGTGGGCCCACCATCCAGGAACAGAAGGTCATATATGGACAGCACCTAGGAAAAGGAGGCTAAAACAACCCATAATATGCTATAGTAAAGGCTTAATACTTGTATATGACACCCTGACTAGAATGTCCAGAGCTGTAAAGTGAGCATATCCTCAGACCTCACTGCTATCTTCAAGGCTTAACAAGGGAACTGGTAGTGCATTATAGAGATGATCTCAGGTTACAAACTCATATATTGAAGGTTATGAAAAGTAAGCACGATGTGGAGTTTTTAAATAACAAGATATGACAGCTTATTAAGCAGGATATTAACATATTCACTCAAACAACTACATTAAGGGTCAAAATTAAATCCAAACTGATAAGTATGTACCAGAGGATCCAATGTCCTCTAACACAGAACTCAGGTTGACATGTACAACATAACCGACAACCATAACCAAACTTGTGAGTGTATAGAGATAAAAGAGTTGACTTTATTAAGTGCGCTGTCCATTAACTCATGAAACAACATATGCAGTCAACTTAGCCTACTTCATGGTATGGCAAGCACAGCGTTAACATAATGTCTTCTTTGCTACAGAGACACAATCTCATAGCATGTGAAGGATCGTGTGTAGTCCATGGGGTCTCTTTAGTAGCTGCAAATTCTGGCATCTTGTAAACTGACAGGCCTATAGCTTGGACAGGAGTCTCTACACGGTCAGATCCGTGCAAGGAGGTATGTTGGCTAGCGACGTACTCACATGAAGATATTGCTTTCTGCGGCAGAGGTCTCCCCAACTTTAATAACCCATCATCAGCACTTTGAGCCACCACCGGGTCCCCTCCAGCAAGACTCACCACGCCGATCTTCTTCTCTGCACCGGAGCTTATGGACTTTGTAAGCGAGCCGCCGACGGCAGAGTCAGGTTCCTCCTGAGGTTTGGATGCAAGTGTAGGTGAGGCGCAAACAGCATCGCGCTGTTGAAAATGCGAGGCTGCCGCAGCCGGCTCAGGTAGCAGCATCAAAGCTGTAATAAAGGAGGTAAGATCTGCTTCGAGGTTCTGGAAATGCTCGTCTAGAAGTTGCCGCGTAGACTGCTCCCAGGCCTCCATGTTAGTGCTGTATTTCAGGTGCAGCAGTTTTGTAAGAACACAATACAGACTTGCCTGTGATGATTTAAGCCTCTCCTCTTATAAAAAAGGGCCACTCTTGGACCCCTGACTAAATGTAAGTTTTACCAAGATAGGAGGCTACTAACTATGTAGGAGATCACTCATGAATCTTATGCTATTTACCTCAGTTTTATTTATTTTCTAAAGTTATAGTAATTTTATATTTCTATATATTTAAATGCGATACAATCAAACTATCCTGCTAGAATGGAAAAAAAAGAGGGATAAATGTTGTATTCAGTTATGTAGCAGGGCATACTTATAAAGAGTTTGGGGGTGCGGTATAGGTTAGAGAGACCGCTTATTTAATCCTCCTACTACAGGAGGCACATTAAGTAAAAAAGGGAGGGAGGGAGGGAAGGGGGGGGGGAGGAGGTGGTAATTCAAGTTTAATGGTCTAGATGGAAGACTCGTGAGTACATAAATTGTCAGTTGTTATATGGAAAAGTTAGCTGATTGTATACTGGATTGTGGTTGCACTTAATTTAGAGGGGTCGAAGGACTAAACTACACCAATTGTAATGGGTAACATGAGTCGCGGGGGGTATTATGGCTAGGAGATAGTAGGACTTTGGCAGGTCCAGCCTGCGCTAGGCATCTAAGGGGCGTTATGATACAAGACTGCATGACCCATTTTAGCACCTGCAGGACTAAAAAATGAACTGTGGTGCCAATATTTAACTGATTTAATCCTCCTGCTAAGGGATGTTTATTATGTGGGGTGGGGGGGCAGGGGGTGATGAGTTGCATATGGTAAGCAGATAAGATGTCTGACTATCTTCCGTGTGCACCAAATATTTATACATGTAAGAAAGTTTAGTTGGGACAGCCAATACAATATCAATAATATTCTACAGCTGTTTGACATGACTGTCTAAATTCAATTTGCAGAATGGGCTAAACTGAGTAAGGTATTATAGATGATCAACTGTACAGACTCTAAATTTTAGGAGTAGAAAGCTGAAAATATAGTGCTCAAATCATTAAACCTGGGTATGTGATAACCTAATCCTATCTGGTAAACAAGAAGGGTAAGTAAAATACAGGTAACAGTTCCCAGTATAATTAAGCAGTGTTTGGCATTATTAAGGGATAGGGCACTGAACAGACTATAGGAGTTCGGAACCAGATAGAAATAGATGGGTGTCACTTAAACCGTTAAAT
This sequence comes from Bombina bombina, assembly GCF_027579735.1. Taxonomy (NCBI): domain Eukaryota; kingdom Metazoa; phylum Chordata; class Amphibia; order Anura; family Bombinatoridae; genus Bombina; species Bombina bombina. Next base: position 120,500,898 of record NC_069502.1, read on the forward strand.
AGCTCCTTCTAAAGAACCAGAATACTCTAACTCCCGGATGTGGGCCCACCATCCAGGAACAGAAGGTCATATATGGACAGCACCTAGGAAAAGGAGGCTAAAACAACCCATAATATGCTATAGTAAAGGCTTAATACTTGTATATGACACCCTGACTAGAATGTCCAGAGCTGTAAAGTGAGCATATCCTCAGACCTCACTGCTATCTTCAAGGCTTAACAAGGGAACTGGTAGTGCATTATAGAGATGATCTCAGGTTACAAACTCATATATTGAAGGTTATGAAAAGTAAGCACGATGTGGAGTTTTTAAATAACAAGATATGACAGCTTATTAAGCAGGATATTAACATATTCACTCAAACAACTACATTAAGGGTCAAAATTAAATCCAAACTGATAAGTATGTACCAGAGGATCCAATGTCCTCTAACACAGAACTCAGGTTGACATGTACAACATAACCGACAACCATAACCAAACTTGTGAGTGTATAGAGATAAAAGAGTTGACTTTATTAAGTGCGCTGTCCATTAACTCATGAAACAACATATGCAGTCAACTTAGCCTACTTCATGGTATGGCAAGCACAGCGTTAACATAATGTCTTCTTTGCTACAGAGACACAATCTCATAGCATGTGAAGGATCGTGTGTAGTCCATGGGGTCTCTTTAGTAGCTGCAAATTCTGGCATCTTGTAAACTGACAGGCCTATAGCTTGGACAGGAGTCTCTACACGGTCAGATCCGTGCAAGGAGGTATGTTGGCTAGCGACGTACTCACATGAAGATATTGCTTTCTGCGGCAGAGGTCTCCCCAACTTTAATAACCCATCATCAGCACTTTGAGCCACCACCGGGTCCCCTCCAGCAAGACTCACCACGCCGATCTTCTTCTCTGCACCGGAGCTTATGGACTTTGTAAGCGAGCCGCCGACGGCAGAGTCAGGTTCCTCCTGAGGTTTGGATGCAAGTGTAGGTGAGGCGCAAACAGCATCGCGCTGTTGAAAATGCGAGGCTGCCGCAGCCGGCTCAGGTAGCAGCATCAAAGCTGTAATAAAGGAGGTAAGATCTGCTTCGAGGTTCTGGAAATGCTCGTCTAGAAGTTGCCGCGTAGACTGCTCCCAGGCCTCCATGTTAGTGCTGTATTTCAGGTGCAGCAGGTAAACTGCCTGCAAATCGCCCGCTGTGACCCCCAGTAATGCAGATGGTGAGTGGCTATTTAAGCTCAAAAGCTCAGGAGGTGATAATTTATAGGCCTCCGGTTTCTCAGTCAATTTCAGGTCCCGCTAAAGGTGGGCCCGGAAGCCAAGATGGCGATGTTCGTTGGGTGGCGAAGTTGTAAATCTGAGGCTCAATGTGCACTCACTGCATAGATTTTTGTCTGCCCTACGCTCCTGCATAAGTATTGATGGGCTCTTTAATGGTAAAGCAGGGTTAGTAAGGCTAACAAAGTTGTAGTATACTACATATTAAGATTCGAAAGTCAGGAGCTCTGTCTAGGCACGTCTAGCTTCTTCGGCCATTGGCTCCTCCCCCCGCAACGAAGAAATTTAATCATCCACATGGAAACAAGGTGTACACAATCAACTTCCCCATAACATGTACCACGACGTTCGTGGTTTATTTGACCATCTGTCTGTGTGGACTACATTATGTGGGAAAGACCCAAGGCACCATACGGGAGAGGATGGCGAACCATCGCTCGGCCATCAGAGCAGCTTTAAAGAAAGGAGAAGCAGATCAACCGGTGGCACACCACTGGGTTACAGCGAAACACTCAATAGCTGCAATAAGATTGATCTTGATCGACCATATTCCCAAACAAACAAGAGGAGGTGATAGAAACAAATTACTGCTGAGACGGGAGGCTCAGTGGATGTTCCGACTGTGGACTTTACATCCGAAAGGACTGAACTCTCCACTATGGTGCTCTGATATAATGTGATGTGACTGGGATTGAGAGGGCTAAGGTTCTCTTTTGTGTTGGTGGTGACTGTCACCAGTAGGTTGTGGATAGGGAACACCGTGTACACACTCCCACCGGAGGGAGGGGCTGTGTGCTAGTGGGGATAGAGGGGTACAGGGGAGATGACATGGATCACATTGTGGTTCATGCCGTTCCCTAGTGTCTCTCAGCCAGAGACCTGCAGGTTGGATGACGGTCATTTACTGTGCGCATGGGGACAGCCTAGATATTCTCATCTCTAGCAATGTTGAATCACAGTGGTGCTAAGATATATGAGCAATCAGGTTTACAAAAGCATTTAAATATATGTAACAATATGTGGAAACCAATATTATGGTGTAACATGTAGATTATGGTAGATAAGTATACACATCGTGCTACAGAGGCACAGGTAGATGTGTATTAGTGTACTGTGGATATTTAATCCATATGATATGGGCTGACATTTGTTCCTATTTACTGATAGGTCGTTTGCTATTTGTTATGTTTTATCACTATGTTTATATTAATGACACAAAATACCTATTTTTTATGAGTGGTGTGCTTGGTACCTGTTCAGGCTATGATGAAGCAGATCTACACTACACGGCATGCTTGGCACTAAAACATGAGTGACGTTCAGTTACCGGAACCGGAAGTGACGTAACTTCCGGTGGCGGTCTTAAGATACGTATACATAGGAAAGCACGAAGGTATGTCTGGACACTGAGAGCGTGATCTGTTACAATGATTATGAGTTTATAGACACGTAAATTAAATCACTATATGGTACTAGATTGGATTAATATATTAAGTATAAGAGAGACACATTGAATGTTCATTACGATACACCGGAAGTGGTTGTTCAACTTCCGGTTTTTAAATGTACATCGCCATGATGAATATTATAAGGATATGTAGGTTTGATGATGAAACTATGTGTTGAGGACAAAATGAAATAACACTTAGTATATACACAATGTTATAATGTGTGGGTTTTATATAATAAGTACTATTGGCAATGTAACATAAATACACACCGGAAGTATTTGGTTAAAGCACTTCCGGGTCACGCATGTTAAACCGGAAGTAGTGTGAATTTGGTGCTTTTTCTGTACAGGAAGTGGGAGGTGTTCTTGTATTTGTTTGCTTATTTAAGGTGCAGTGTGTTTGTACACTTTATGTTCTGAGGAAGGGGAGGTTTACTCCCCGAAACGTCAATAAATTTGACCCCTGTTTTTGAAAAAATCCTGGCGGGTTCCTGCTTTGTTGAAGATTATTTATTACACAGAACCTTCAGGTGGTTGTCTCATGGAGGGCGGATTCACATTGTGTGGCATGTGTATATATATATATATATATATATATACTATAGTGAAGATTGGATTTGCTGTATTAGTCAAGTAGATACGATGCTCAAATACCAGAGTATTGCAGTATGCAGTGATACCTTTTTTATTGGACTAATATAATATTTCAAAGACAAGCTTTCGAGAGGAAGGGAGGAAAACTCTCGAAAGCTTGTCTTTGAAATATTATGTTAGTCCAATAGAAAAGGTATCACTGCATACTGCAATATTCTGGTATTTGAGCATCTTATATTTATACATATATATATATATATATATATATATATATATATATATATATATATATATATATATATATATATATATATATATATAGTTGTGCTCATAAGTTTACATACCCTGGCAGAATTTATGATTTCTTGGCCATTTTTCAGAGAATATGAATGATAACACAAAAACTGTGTTTTTGTTGGTGATTTTGGCCTGATAACATGCACACAAGTTGTCACAAAGGGGTTTGGATGGCTATTAAAGGTAACCATCCTCACCTGTGATCTGTTTTCTTGTAATTAGTGTGTGTGTATAAAAGGTCAATGAGTTTTTGGACTCCTGACAGACATTTGCATCTTTCATCCAGTGCTGCACTGATGATTCTGGATTCTGAGTTATGGGGAAAGCAAAAGAATTGTCTAATGATCTGCGGGAAAATGAAGTTGAACTGTATAAAACAGGAAAGAGATATAAAAAGATATCCAAGGAATTGAGAATGCAAATCAGCAGTGTTCAAACTCTAATAAAGACGTGGAAAATGAGGGGTTCTGTTGAAACCAAACTACGGTCAGGTAGACCAACTAAAATTTCATCCACAACTGCCAGGAAAATTGTTTGAGATGCAAAGACAAACCCACAAATAACTTCAGGTGAATTACAGGGCATGTGGTGTGGCTGTTTCAAGATGCACAATAAGGAGGCACTTGAAGATAGATGGGCTGCATGGTTGAATCGCCAGAAGAAAGCCATTACTATGCAAATGCCACAAATTATCCTGCTTACAAGACGTCAAACAGCACATAGACAAGCCTCAAACCTTCTGGCACAAAATTATTTGGAGTGATGAGACCAAAATTGAGCTTTTGGCCACAACCATAAATGCTACATTTGGAGAGGAGTCAACAAGGCCTATGATGAAAGGTACACCATTCCTACTGTGAAACACAGAGGTGGATTGCTGATGTTTTGGGCACGTGTGAGCTACAAAGGCACAGGAAATTTGGTCAGAATTGATGGCAAGATGAATGCAGTATGTTATCAAATAGAACACCTCATTTTCCACTTCTTGATTAGAGTTTGAACACTGCTGATTTGCATTCTCAATTCCTTGGAAATCTTGTTATATCCCTTTACTGTTTTATACAGTTCAACTACCTTTCTCCCACAGATCCTTTGACAATTGTTTTTCTTTCCCCATGACTCCAGAAACGTCAGTGTAGCACTGGATGAAAGATGCAAGGGTCTGTAAGGAGTCCAGAAACTCATTGACCTTTTATACACACACACTAATTGCAAGCAAACAGATCACAGGTGAGGATGGTTACCTTTAATAGCCATTCAAACCCCTTTATGTCAACTTGTGTGCATGTTATCAGGCCAAAATCACCAGGACATGTAAACTTTTGATCAGGGTCATTTGGGTAGTTTCTGTTGTCATTATGATTTAAAAAGAGTAAACACAGTTGATTGATAATAAATGGCTTCATCCAAACACTAACCATGAGTGAAAGAAAAGTTTTTGTGTTATCATTCATATTCTCTGAAAAATGGCCAAGAAATCATAAATTCTGCCAGTGTATGTAAACTTATGAGCACAACTGTATATATATATATATTGGCGCACATCCATTTACAAATAAACAACACATTTTTAAATGCTGCAAAAAATTGCCTGCAAAAACATCTGTTCTTTTAAATAAAATTGGGATCTTAGTCACACAATATGGCCATATTCTGCTTAGCCAGTCACAAACTTACAAGGTTTCCCAATATTGACTGGTCTTAACACTACAGTCATTTGCCTTAATGAGCTGAATTATTCCTGCTTTTTCTCTTCATAATATGTGTTAATATCTGCTTACTTAAACAAATACTTAAAAACCCTTATTGATGGAAGTGCACAATTATACCCCATAGATCTGGCTTGCTGTCGAATTTCAGTCACATCATACAAACTGGAAGTGACCTCTCATCTACTTCCTGTTTCGATTTCTGCAGTATAATTCATTATATGTGTTAATTATTATTCTTAACATAAATAAGTGGTAAACACTTGTGTACTGAAAGTGAACAATCATATCACACATTGCTAAATTCTACTAAAATTATAATCACACAACAAATGTGTATATTTACAATGCTGTCGTTGCCATCATAAAAAAAAATGCTTTAGTGTCAGGGACTTCTACGATTATGGCTCATAATCACATTAAAATCGACCATGAGAGTCATCAAGCATTGTCTGCAGGTATGTACCTAAGCAAATCATATACTTAAAGGGACATGAAACCAAATTTTTTTTCATGATTTAGGTAGAATATACAATTTTAAACAACTTTCCAATTTACTTCTATTATCAAATTTGTTTAATTCTCTTTGTATCATTTGTTGAAGTAACATCAATGCACTACTGGTTTCTAACTGAACACATGAGTGAGCCAATGACAATCAGAATATATATGCAGCCACCAATCAACAGCTAGAACCTAGGTTCTTGCTGCTCCCGAGCTTACCTAGATAAACCTTTCAGCAAAGGATAACAAGAGAAGGAAGCAAATTAAATAATAGACGTAAATTGGAAAGTTGTTTAAAATTGTATGTTCTACCTAAATCATGAAAGAATTTTTTTTTGTTTCATGTCCCTTTAAAGCAACACTTTGAGATGGTAATATAAAAAGATACTATAAAATTATATTGCGCTTAACTTGTCCCTACTAAGGAAAACTACTTGAAAACTTATATAAGCTATTAAAACAGATCTTGAATATTTAATATAAAATATTAAACATAAACTAGAAAATGTGATTACATCAATAATATATTCTACATAAAATCTTAGTTGGAAGATGTGTACTAGCTTAAAAGGACCCCTATTTGGCCTTTAAATGAAATCAGTGCTTATATGTAAGAGGATAATAACGTTATTCTGTTAAAAAATGTTGGCAATTAAAACCACTCAATCTCCAATAATTCATATAGAAACATCAAAAACCAAAAAACATGTAAAACCCAAAAACAAAGGCAAAATTGAAAACAATAATTAATAGTTCATTGAGAGAGAGAGAGAGAGAGTACGATTCAAGTGAAGTTTTATTTACAACAGGTCACACGCAACACACTATGTTGCACTTACTAGCTCCAAGATAAAAACAGGCACTTTTCAAGTAAGGATGATACGGATAGACTCCATGGCAGATGTTAACTCAAAGATACGAAAACTCGATCCCAGCATATGGCCTCAGTGTCCACTTGGCGTCTGGACTGCCTACTGAAGACATTGTTTAGCCGTGCACATGGAGAAGTACACAGTTCACCTTACACTCCTCAATGCGTTTCCCCCCAACTCCAGCCGGGCGTTTTCAAGAGGTATAAACAAACTTTGTTTATACCTCTTGAAAAAGCCCGGCCGGAGTGTAAGGTGAACTGTTGAGGAGTGTAAGGTGAACTTTGTACTTCTCCGTGTGCACGGCTAAACAATGTCTTCAGTAGGCAGTCCGGACGCCGAGTGGACACTGAGGCCATATGCTGGGATCGAGTTTTCGTATCTTTGAATTAACATCTGCCACGGAGTCTATCCGTATCATCCTTACTTGAAAGTTCCTGTTTTTATCTTGGAGCTAGAAAGTGCAACATAGTGTGTTGCGTGTGACCTGTTGTAAATAAAACTTCACTTGAATCGTACTCTCTCTGTGTGCGCTTCTATCTTTTCTTCTCTAATCAGCGTAATATAAAATGATAAATTGTACATATAAAAATTATTCTGCATAATACCTTCATTATTTTTTTGGTTCCCTTTTCCTGTAATTCCATTCTGAAATTGTGAGCCTTTCAGTTTGTGTTAGAAATGGAAGTGCAGAACACTGTAATATTCCGCACAGCCATTGGCTGCGCACTCTAGTTGCCTATTTATAACTGTAACAACAGTACAAGAAGCTGGCTCACCTCTATAAGCAGTGCGGGGGACACTACTGCACAACCTCTGCGCCGCCATCTCTGCCTAAGGTTAACGTATCCACGCCTGTATAACCCTTCTCGCTCTTCCTTTATTCCAAAATACACAGACTAGCTGTATGAAAAAAAATAACGAATCTTATTTCAAGGAATCTTCATGCTTCTTACCTAAACTGTGATATCCCTCACGGTTTTGCTCAGTCACATTGTATCAGTGCTAGAGGCAGCGAATTGGGAGCGGAGTTCATCCTTGGAGCTAGCGGGACCTATCTTTGTGACTGTGACGTTGCACGTTACCTGGTGGAGGAAACCCCATTGTGGTATCTGCTTGTTGTTTGCAGTTGATCCCCCTTACCGTGGTTGTTCCTGGTTTGTTTTGCTGGAGGGACCGGTATTCTCCAGTCTGTCACACAAGCACTACAAGTAGTGCCTATCCAAATGTGAGTTGCCACTTGTCATCATATCAAGTGTTTTCTCTATTTAGACATACACACCCTATGAGGCGCCTCTTGTCTTTTTCTATTGTTATAGCCTTTGCGGGATTCAGGATCCCTTCATTGGAATGACGACTCTTTGGGAGTACCATGATATGAGACTGTTCTTATACAGTGGACATTACTTTTCTATTGTTTGTTTTTTGTGATCATTACACATTTTGTTATATTTTTTGTACTATATAGTGAGCGCCCCCTATATATATCATTCCTGTATGGGAGCTAGCCTTGTACATATATATATATATATATATATATATATACTTTTCTTGCATTATTTATAACTGTCCCTAATTGGCCATAGCAGAGAAGGTAACCTAAGTTACAACATGGCAGCTCCTGCTGTTTTACAGACACTAAAACTTTACACTTATTTTGTCAATATTTAAACAGCTAATGAACGCTTAAAAAATACATCTACATGTTATTCTCAGACTAATCTTTTCTTTGAATGCATTATTCTATCTAGTATTTATTTAGTGGTTAATGTCCCTTTAAGTACTTCATCTCATGCAGGTGTGAGTTCTCATGTAAGGCCATAGTGTGACTTATAACATGGTTTCCAGTTGAACATTTCAGCACAGGATTTTAGCATGATATAATTTTCTATCAGGTAGATTAAGAGTTGTGCATTCCTGTTTTAACGCTAAAAAAATGGTAATTTCAGCGTTAAAACAGCAACGCAGCCATTATGAGTCTTGTCGGTATAGCCTTTTAGCCTTTAACGCAACGTCAGTCCTGCACTCAAAAAAATGAAGTTTTTCATGGGACTTCCATAGCGCTGTCATTACGAGTTTTGCAGTGAGGCTAAAAGGTTTGCGTTACAGCCTATAATGACAAGATCCGTATCGCCATCTGAGAGCAGTTATGAGTTTTACTCAACAAAACTGTTACACAAAACACATAACTAAAGTGTTACAAAGTACACTAACCCCCATAAACTACCTATTAACCCCTAAACCGAGGCCCTCCCGCATCGCAAATACTATTTTAAAGTTATTAACCCCTAATCTGCCGCTCCCGACATCGTCGCCACTAATAATATGTATTAACCCCTATTCCACCACCACTAATAAAATGTATTAACCCCTATTCCGCCTCTCCCCGACATAGTCGTTACTATACTAAAGTTATTAACCCCTATTCCTCCGCACCCCAACATCTCCCACGCTATAATAAAATATATTAAGTCCTATTCCGCCGCTCCCCGACATGGCCACCACTAAATAAAGTTATTAACCCCTAAACCTCTAGCCTCCCGCATCACTACCACTAAATGAACTTATTAACCCCTAAACCTCCAGCCCCCCACATCGCAACAACCTAAATGAAACTATTAACCCCTAAACCTAACCCTAAACTTAACAGTAAACCTAATCATAAACATAACACCCCCTAACTTTAACATAATTAAAATAGAGCTAAATTAAAGTTACAATTATTAACTAAATAATACCTATTTAAAACTAAATACATACTTACCTGTGAAATAAAACCTAAGCTAGCTACAATATTACTAATAGTTATATTGTAGCTAGCTTAGGTTTTACTTTTATTTCACAGATATTAAAAATATTAACTATTTTTTAAATACCTAGTTAAAATAAATACAAACTTACCTGTGAAATAAAACCTAAGCTGCCTTACACTAAAACCTAACATTACAAAAATAAAAAAAATACCATTAAAAAAAATAAAAAACACTAAAATTACAAAAAATAAAAAAACTACCATTACAAATAATAACAAACGAAATTATCCAAAATAATAAAAATGATTTCTATTCTAATAACCTGTTAAAAAAAAAAGCCCACCCCAAAATAAAAAACCCTAATCTATAATAAACTACCAAGGCCCCTAAAATGGCCTTTTGTGGGCCCTTAAATGGGCCTTTTGTAGGGCATTGCCCTAAATAAATCAGCTCTTTTCCTACAAAAGAAAAACAAACACCCCTAACACACCTAACAGTATACAAACCCCCACCCCCCAAACCCCCAAAATAAAAATAAAGTAAAATCTAATCTACCCATTGCCCTGAAAAGGGCATTTGTATGGGCATTGCTCTTAAAAGGGCATTCAGCTCTTTTTCCTGCCCTTAAAAGGGGATTCAGCTCAAATAACAAACAAATTATCCAAAATAATAAAAATGATTCCTATTCTAATACCCATTTTTTAAAAAAAAAAAAAAAACACCCCAAAATAAAAGAAAGCTAATCTATAATAAACTACCAATCGCCCTGAAAAGGGTCTTTTGTAGGGCATTGGCTAAAGAAATCAGCTCTTTTTCTAAACAAAAATACAAAGACCCACTAACATTACAAACCCACAAAATAAAAAAACTATCTAAAAAACCTAATCTACCTATTGCCCTGAAAAGGGCATTTGTATGTGCATTGCCCTTAAAAGGGCATTCAGCTCTTTTAAGAAATGCCCAACCCGTAATCTAAAAAAAAAACACCCAAAAAACCTTAAAAAAGCTAACACTAACCCCTCTTTAGGTACTCACAGTTGCTGAAGTCCCGCTTGAATGATCTTCATCCCGGCGGCTCCATCTTCATCCAGGCGGCTCCATCTTTATCCATTGCAGGACCAGCATCTTCTTCATCCCTGTAGAGGTGGAGTGGTTGATGCTCGGAGGCGGAGGTCCAGGTGAAGGTCAAAGGCGGACGTCCAGACGGAGGTCCATCGATCCAAAGTGGAGGTCCTCGTCATGCGATCATCCGCTGAGGATTGAAATACAAGGTACCCCTTTTATACTGTGGGGAACTATTGCAGTCCTATTGGCTGAAAAATTTAAATCAACAAATAGGAATTAGAGCTGCTAAAATCCTATTGGCTGTTCAAATCAGCCAATAGGATGAGAGCTATTGAAATTCTATTGACTGATTTGAATAGCCAATAGAATTTCAGTAGCTCTCCTCCTATTGGCTGATTTGAACAGCCAATAGGATTTTAGCAGCCCTAATTACTATTGGCTGATTCAAATTTTTCAGCCAATAGGAAAGTAATGGTACACCTAGTATAAAAGGGGTACCTTGCATTTCAATCCTCAGTGTGCGGCGGATGATTGCATGAAGAGGACATCCACGTCGGATCGATGGACCTCCGCATTGGACCTCCACCTGGTCCTCCACCTTGGACCTTCGCCTGGTCCTCCGCCTGGTCCTCCGCCTCTGTGCATTGACTGCTCCGCAGGCATGAAGAAGATACCTGTCCCGTGATAGATGAAGATGGAGCCGCCTGGATGAAGATGGAACCGCCATTCAAGCGGGACTTCAGCAACTGTGAGTACCTAAAGAGGGGTTAGTGTTAGGTTTATTTAAGTTTTTTTAAGGGTGTTTTCTTTTTAAAATTAGGGGTTGGGCATTTCTTAAAAGAGCTGAATGCCCTTTTAATAGATGGAAAAAGAGTTGAATGCCCTTTTAAGGGCAATGCCCATACAAATGCCCTTTTCAGGGCAATAGGTAGATTAGGATTTTTGGATAGTTTTTTTTATTTTGTGGGTTTGGGGGGGTTGCGGGTTTGTAATGTTAGTGGGTCTTTGTATTTTTGTTTAGAAAAAGAGCTGATTTCTTTAGGGCAATACCCTACAAAAGACCCTTTTAAGGGCTATTGGTAGTTTATTGTAGATTAGGTTTCTTTCATTTTTTTTTAAATGATATATATTTTTTACTATTTTGGATAATTCATTTGTTATTTTGTGTAATTTTTTTTTGTTTTGGGTGGGTTTTTCTTTTTTAGATTAGGGGTTGGGCTTCTCTTAAAAGAGCTGAATGCCCTTTTAAGGGCAATGCCCATACAAATGCCTTTTACAGGGCAATGGGTAGATTAGGTTTTACTTTATTTTTATTTTGTGGGTTTGGGGGGTGGGGGTTTGTATACTGTCAGGGGGTTTTTGATTTTCTTTTGTAGGAAAAGAGCTAATTTCTTTAGAGCAATGCCATACAAAAGGCCCTTTTAAGGGCCCTTGGTAGTTTATAATAGATTAGGTTTTTTTATTTTGGGATGTTTTTTTTTTTTTAAACAGGGTATTAGAATAGGAATAATTTGTATTATTTTGGATAATTTCATTTGTTATTTTTTGTAATGGTAGGTTTTTTTATTTTTATAATTACAGTCTGCTAGATTACGAGTCTTGCGTTAGCTTTAAAAAGCAGTGTTGAGAGGTCCCAACGCTGCTTTTAAACGCCCGCTGGTATTACGAGTCTGGCAGATACAGGTGTACCGCTCATTTTTATTCCGCGACTCGAGCTTACCGCAAATCCCCTTACGTCAATTGCGTATCCTATCTTTTTAATGGGATTTGCCTAACGCTGGTATTACGAGTCTTGGAAGAAGTGAGCGGTACAGTCAAGACTCCTACCATATTTAAAAGTCAGTAGTTAAGAGTTTTATGGGCTAACGCCGTAACATAAAACTCTTAAATAAAGTGCTAAAAAGTACACTAACACCCATAAACTACCTATTAACCCCTAAACCGAGGCCCCCCCACACATCGCAAACACTTAAATAAAGTTTTTAACCCATAATCTGCAGACCGGACATCGCCGCCACTTTAATAAATATATTAACCCCTAAACTGCCGCGCTCCCGCCTCGCAAACACTAGTTAAATTTTATTAACAGAAACATACATCTAACAGCACTAGACATAGTCCTATAGCTCCTATAAAAAATGGTCCCTAGTTACCCAAAAGAGAAAGACAAATAAAATATGTACTAAAGGAGCGCCTATTAGAGCATAGGCAAGGACTGAAGGAACTAATATTAATACTGGATAATATATAAGGACGTATATTAAAATATCTAGCTAAATTATGAAATAGAAATAGAAATTGAGTTAAATATTCTTAGAATTGTGTAAAAAAATATAACATTTAATAATACAAAAAAGCGCATGGATCCATGACTTTATAATTAAGAACAAATAAAAACAATTAAAAACAATAGTGGTGGCAGATAGCAATGTGCAAAAGTGCTGTATGAAAGTGATGTGTAACATTAAACAAAAAATACTAATGTGGTGTGAATAAAATTTGTATGAGTGAGAAAAAGGTGGCTAATTAAAATTATATAATCCAAAAGGAACAAGAGTAAGTTCCTTGGTGGGGATAATGGTCCAAAGATTTCTTGAGTGTTTGTAGAAAAATCGTTTCTCAAATCCTATAAGTAAAAAACAATGGCAACATAGCACAGTATTGTTTTAAACAGATATAAAATAAATGAAAAAGAGCTCACCATATACTGTCAACGTGTTTCGGCCCTGTGTTGGGCCTTTTTCAAGACTAGGCCGAAACGCGTTGACAGTATATGGTGAGCTCTTTTTCATTTATTTTATATTTGTTTAAAACAATACTGTGCTATGTTGCCATTATTTTTTACTTATAGTTTTTTACTTATAGGATTTGAGGATCGATTTTTCTACAAACACTCAAGAAATCTTTGGACCATTATCCCCACCAAGGAACTTACTCTTGTTCCTTTTGGATTATCGAATTTTAATTAGCCACCTTTTTCTCACTCATACAAATTTTATTCACACCACATTAGTATTTTTTGTTTAATGTTACACATCACTTTCATACAGCACTTTTACACTTCACTTTAATATTTTATCACTTGCATTTCTCATTTTGTCACACCATTTTATACACCATTTTTCAGTTTTTCACAATTTTTTAAAATTTTATTTTTGTGGCCACAACTTTTTGGACATAATCAATCAGGATCTACTCTTGCACGGATTGACTGATATATTCTTAATTTGATGAACTATTGCAGAACTATTGCACAACTAATGAACTAACATCTATTCATTATTGATTGAATTCCTCATTTTTAATCAAATCGTATTATTAACTGTTTATGATCATTAGCATTGCTATTTGCCACCACTATTGTTTTTAATTGTTTTTATTTGTTCTTAATTATAAAGTCATGGATCAATGCGCTTTTTTGTACTATTAAATGTTATATATTTTTACACATTTCTAAGAATATTTAACTCAATTTCTATTTCATAATTTAGCGAGATATTTTAATATACCTCCTTATATATTATCCAGTATTAATATTAGTTCCTTCAGTCCTTGCCTATGCTCTAATAGGCGCTCCTTTAGTACATATTTTAAATTTTATTAACCCCGAATCTGCCATTCCTAACATCGCCAACACCTACCTACATTTATTAACCCCTAATATGCCGCCCCCAACGTCGCCGCAACTATAATAAGTTATTAACCCCTAAACCTAAGTCTAACCCTATGTCTAACCCCCCTAACTTAAATATAATTTAAATAAAATGAAATAAAGTCACTACATCTAAATAAATTATTCCTATTTAAAACTAAATACTTACCTATAAAATAAACCCTAATATAGCTACAATATAACTAATAGTTGTAGCTAGCTTAGGGTTTATTGTTATTTTACAGGCAACTTTGTATTTATTTCAACTAGGTACAATAGTTATTAAATAGTTATTAACTATTTAATAACTACCTAGTTAAATAAAGACAAATTTACCTGTAAAATAAATCCTAACCTAAATTACAATTACACCTAACACTACACTATAATTAGATTAATTACCTAAATTACCTACAATTAACTACAATTAAATAAAATAAACTAAAGTACGGAAAAAACCCCCCACTAAATTACAGAAAAAAATAAAATAATTACAAGAATTTTAAACTAATTACACCTAATCTAATCCCCCTAATAAAATAAAAAATCCCCCCAAAATAAAAAAAATCCCTACCCTATACTAAATTATAAATAGCCCTTAAAAGGGCTTTTTGTGGGGCATTGCCCGAAAGTAATCAGCTCTATTACCTGTAAAAAAAAAAATACAATAACCCCCCAACATTAAAACCCACCACCCACACACCCAACCGTACTCTAAAACCCACCCAATCCCCCCTTAATAAAACCTAACACTACCCCCTTGAAGATCACCCTACCTTGAGACATCTTCACCCAACCGGGCAGAAGTGGTCCTCCAGACGGCCAAAAGTTTTCATCCGATCCGGGCAGAAGAGGACTTCCAGAGGGGCAGAAGTCTTCATCCAGGCGGCATCTTCTATCTTCATCCATCAGGAGCAGAGCGGGTCCATCTTGAAGCCAGCTGACGTGGAGCATCCATCCAGACCGACGACTACACGACGAATGACGGTTCCTTTAAATGACATCATCAAAGATGGCGTCCCTTGAATTCCGATTTGCTGATAGGATTCTATCAGCCAATCCGAATTAAGGTAGGAAAAATCCAATCAGCCAATAGGATTGAGCTCGCATTCTATTGGCTGTTCCAATCAGGGGGGCTTTTTTATTTTACTAGGGGGATTAGATTAGGCATAATTAGTTTAAAATTATTGTAATTATTTTATTTTTTTCTGTAATTTAGTGTTTGTTTTTCGTACTTTAGTTTATTTATTTAATTGTAGTTAATTGTAGGTAATTTAGGTAATTAATTTAATTATAGTGTGGTGTTAGGTGTAATTGTAATTTAGGTTAGGGTTTATTTTACAGGTAAATGTGTCTTTATTTTAACTAGGTAGTTATTAAATAGTTAATAACTATTTAATAACTATTGTACCTAGTTAAAATAAATACAAAGTTGCCTGTAAAATAACAATAATCCATAAGATAGCTACAATGTAACTATTAGTTATATTGTAGCTAGCTTAGGGTTTATTTTATAGGTAAGTATTTAGTTTTAAATAGGAATAATTTATTTAATTGTAGTAATTTTATTTCGTTTTTTTTAAATTATATTTAAGTTAGGGGGGTTAGACTTAGGGTTAAACTTAGGTTTAGGGGTTAAAGGGAGATGCCACCTACATTTTTTCTTTTATGATTTAGAAAGAGAATGCAATTTTAAACATCTTTCTAATTTACTTATAGTATCTAATTTGTTTTATTCTCTTGATAGTCTTTGATGAAAAGCATATCTAGATATGCTCACTAGCTGCTGATTGGTTGCTGCACATAGAAGCATCGTGTGATTGGCTCACCATGTGCATTGCTTTTTCTTCAACTAAGGATATTTAAAAAATGAAGCAAAATAAATAATGGGAGTAAATTGTAATGTTGTTTAAATTTCTATTCTCTATCTGAATCATGAAAGAAAGATTTTGGGTTTAGTGGCCCTTTAATAACTTTATTATAGTTGCGGCGACGTTGGGGGCGGCAGATTAGGGGTTAATAAATGTAGTTAGTTTGCAGCGACATTGGGGGCGGCAGATTAGGGGTTAATAAATATAATGTAGGTGTCTGCGATGTTGGGGGCATCAGATTAGGGGTTCATAAGTAGGTGGCGGCGGTGTCCGGAGCGGCAGATTAGGGGTTAATAATATAATGTAGGTGTCGGCGATGTCGGGGACGGCAGATTAGGGGTTAATAAGTGTAAGATTAGGGGTGTTTAGACTCGGGGTTTATGTTAGGGTGTTAGGTGTAGACATAAAATGTATTTCCCCATAGGAAACAAAACTGTTACACAAAACTCATAACTAAAGTATTACAAAGTTCACTAACACCCATAAACTACCTATTAACCCCTAAACCGAGGCCCTCCCGCATCGCAAACACTATTTTAAAGTTATTAACCCCGAATCTGCTGCTCCTGACAACGCTGCCACTAATAAATGTATTAAACCCTATTCCGACACTCCTCAACATAGTCGCCACAATACTAAAGTTATTAACCCCTATTCCTCCGCACCACAACATCTCCCACACTATAATAAATATATTAACCCCTATTCCACCACTCCCCGACATCACCGGCACAAAAGTTATTAACCCCTAAACCTCTGGCCTCCCGCATCACTACCACTAAATAAACTTATTAACCCCTAAACTGCCAGCCCCCCCATAGCAACAACCTAAATGAAACTATTAACCCCTAAACCTAACCCTAAACCTAACCATAACCCTAACCATAAACCTAACACCCCCTAACTTTAACATAATTAAAATAGAGCTAAATTAAAGTTACAATTATTAACTAAATAATACCTATTTAAAACGAAATACATACTTATCTGTGAAATAAAACCTAAGCTAGCTACAATATAATGCGGCTTTTCTAAAACTTGTAATGGCAGCACTATGAAGTGTGAACTTTTGTTGCGTTCGTTAAATACCCTCTATAGCGCAAAACTTGTAATCTACCTGTATGTGCTTTGTCTCATGTAGATATACATCCTGTACAAGCAAACATATCAAAAATACATATCAGAAAGACAACATTATTCACAGATGTACATACACTTTATAGATACTAGAATATCTCTCATTATTCTTCTCTTGTATATATGCGTATGTAAGTCCCATTTTTTCAGATCACATCCATATATGCGTTGTAACACAGTTTTGGATCAGTCTTTACAAGTACGTCCCGTAAGTTGGTACTCCTCCTGAACCCCATCATTGGTTTTAAATCTTGTGTAAAACGTAATTTTGGATCTGAGGCCAGAATGGGCTAATGTTTTTTCCCAATTTCACCAGTGTTAGTCGTAAAAGGTGTGAATGAAAAATGAAAAGTGTTTCTTTTTTCCTAAATAGGTCTTCCTGGGTGTAATTCTTGTTTTTCTTCCTTTATGGAATTGACCAGTCTTAGTTTATAGCCCCTCTGTAGGAATTTTTTCATTTGTTGTACCCAACTGGGAGACCCCCATTTCTTTGTCTGAATTATTTCTAATAGTTCTAGTCATCTGTGATTTTATAAAAGTAAAGAGAATAAATCAAAAAAGTTTCAGCGCACAGATATACAAGTATGCACTGATAAATATTATTGTATGAAATTCATAAAAAATAATAATAGTAATATATAGTGATGTTGCAAACATAAAATTTTCCGTTCGCGAACGGCAAACGCAAACTGGCGAACCGGGCGAACCGCCATAAACTTCAATAGGCGGGCGAATTTTAAAACCCACAGGGACTCTTTCTGGCCACATAAGTGATGGAAAAGTTGTTTCAAGGGGACTAACACCTGGACTGTGGCATGCCGGAGGGGGATCCATGGCAAAACTCCCATGGAAAATTACATAGTTGATGCAGAGGGGGCTAGTTATCAAGCCGTCTACTTTTCTGGCTTCGCCGGCCCAATACGTCCGCCTAAGCTCGCCTACCTTCGCCGCCGCGGACCTGAAAAAATACGCCTAAGTTATCAAATAAAGCTGTCAAAAAGCCGCGGGGCGATGAGCAGCGGACTGTGACAGTTATCACTCATCCGATCTCGCTGCCCTTCAGCTTTTTCCCAGCTTTATTGCTAGCCTGTCACTAAGCACTCACACTAAACTGCACTGTTCTACCCCCTATACCGGCGCCCCCGGAGCCCCCCGCAACTCAATAAAGTTACTAACCCCTAAACCGCCGCTCCTAGACCCTGCCGCAACTCTGATAAATGTATTAACCCCTAAACCGCCGCTCCCGGACACCGCTGCCACCTACATTATACCTAGTAACCCCTATCCTGCCCCCCCTATACCGTCGCCCTCTATTATAAAATTATTAACCCCTATCCTGCTGATCCCGCACCTCTCCGCAACTAAATAAATAGTTTAACCCCTAAACCGCTGCTCCATGAACCCGCCGCAACCTATAATAAATTTATTAACCCCTATCCTGCCCCCCACTACGCCGCCGCCACTGTAATAAAATGATTAACCCCTAAACCTAAGTCTAACCCTAACCATAACGCCCCCCTAACTTAAATATTAATTAAATAAATCTAAATAAATTAACTCTTATTAACTAAATGAATCCTATTTAAAACTAAATACTTACTTATAAAATAAACCCTAATATAGCTACAATATAAATAATAATTATATTCTAGCTATCTTAGGATTTATTTTTATTTTACAGGTACCTTTCAATTTATTTTAACCATGTACAATAACTATTAAATAGTTATTAACTATTTAATAGCTTACCTAGCTAAAATAAAGAGAAATGTACCTGTGAAATAAATCCTAACCTAAGTTACAATTACACCTAACACTACACTATACTTTAATAAATTATTCCTATTTAAACTAAATACTTACCTGTAAAATAAACCCTAAGATAGCTACAATATAATTAATAATTATATTCTAGCTATCTTAGGATTTATATTTATTTTACAGGTAACTTTGTATTTATTTTAGCTAGTTAGAATAGTTATTAAATAGTTATTAACTATTTAATAACTACCTAGCTAAAAGAAATATAAAATTACCTGTAAAATAAATCCTAACTTAAGTTACAATTAAACCTAATACTACACTATCATTAAATTAACTAAATAAACTACCTACAAAGAACTACAATGAAATACAATTACATAAACTAACTAAAGTACAAAAAATAAAAAAAGCTAAGTTACAAAAAATAAAAAATTAAGTTACAAACATGTTAAAAATATTACAACAATTTTAAGCTACTTACACCTAATCTAAGCCCCCTAATAAAATAACAAACCCCCCCAAAATAAAAAAAATCCCTACCCTATTCTAAATTACATAAATTTCAAAGCTCTTTTACCTTACCAGCCCTTAAAAGGGCCATTTGTGGGGGCATGCCCCAAAAAGTTCAGCTCTTTTGCCTGTAAAATAAAAATACAACCCCCCCCAACATTAAAGCCCACCACCCACATACCCCTAATCTAACCCACACCCCCCTTACAAAAACCTAACACTAATCCCCTGAAGATCATCCTACCTTGAGTCGTCTTCACTCAGCCGAGCCACCGATGGAACTGAAGAGGACATCCGGAGCGGAAGAAGTTAATCCTCCAAGCGGCGCTGAAGAAATCTTCCATCCGATTAAGTCATCATCCAGGCGGCGCTGAAGAAGTCTTCGATCCGGCCGATGTCATCTTCAAAGAGGCGCTGAAGAGGTCTTCTATCCGGGCGAAGTCATCTTCCAAGCCGGGTCTTGAATCTTCCTTCCGCCGACGCGGAACCACCTTCTTCACCGACGGACTACGACGAATGACGGCTCCTTTAAGGGACGTCATCCAAGATGGCGTCCCCTCAATTCCGATTGGCTGATAGGATTCTATCAGCCAATCGGAATTAAGGTAGGAAAATCTGATTGGCTGATGGAATCAGCCAATCAGATTGAGCTCGCATTCTATTGGCTGTTCCGATCAGCCAATAGAATGCGAGCTCAATCTGATTGGCTGATTGGATCAGCCAATCGGATTGAACTTGAATCTGATTGGCTGATTCCATCAGCCAATCAGATTTTCCTACCTTAATTCCGATTGGCTGATAGAATCCTATCAGCCAATCGGAATTGAGCGGACGCCATCTTGGATGACGTCCCTTAAAGGAGCCGTCATTCGTCGTAGTCCGTCGGTGAAGAAGGTGGTTCCGCGTCGGCGGAAGGAAGATTCAAGACCCGGCTTGGAAGATGACTTCGCCCGGATAGAAGACCTCTTCAGCGCCTCTTTGAAGATGACATCGGCCGGATCGAAGACTTCTTCAGCGCCGCCTGGATGATGACTTCATCGGATGGAAGATTTCTTCAGCGCCGCTTGGAGGATTAACTTCTTCCGCTCCGGATGTCCTCTTCAGTTCCATCGGTGGCTCGGCTGAGTGAAGACGACTCAAGGTAGGATGATCTTCAGGGGATTAGTGTTAGGTTTTTGTAAGGGGGGTTTGGGTTAGATTAGGGGTATGTGGGTGGTGGGTTTTAATGTTGGGGGGGGTTGTATTTTTATTTTACAGGCAAAAGAGCTGAACTTTTTGGGGCATGCCCCCACAAATGGCCCTTTTAAGGGCTGGTAAGGTAAAAGAGCTTTGAAATTTATGTAATTTAGAATAGGGTAGGGATTTTTTTTATTTTGGGGGGTTTGTTATTTTATTAGGGGGCTTAGATTAGGTGTAAGTAGCTTAAAATTGTTGTAATATTTTTAACATGTTTGTAACTTAATTTTTTATTTTTTGTAACTTAGCTTTTTTTATTTTTTGTACTTTAGTTAGTTTATGTAATTGTATTTCATTGTAGTTCTTTGTAGGTAGTTTATTTAGTTAATTTAATGATAGTGTAGTATTAGGTTTAATTGTAACTTAAGTTAGGATTTATTTTACAGGTAATTTTGTATTTCTTTTAGCTAGGTAGTTATTAAATAGTTAATAACTATTTAATAACTATTCTAACTAGCTAAAATAAATACAAAGTTACCTGTAAACTAAATATAAATCCTAAGATAGCTATAATATAAGTATTAATTACATTGTAGCTATCTTAGGGTTTATTTTACAGGTAAGTATTTATTTTTAAATAGGAATAATTTATTAAAGTATAGTGTAGTGTTAGGTGTAATTGTAACTTAGGTTAGGATTTATTTCACAGGTACATTTCTCTTTATTTTAGCTAGGTAAGCTATTAAATAGTTAATAACTATTTAATAGCTATTGTACATGGTTAAAATAAATTGAAAGGTACCTGTAAAATAAAAATAAATCCTAAGATAGCTAGAATATAATTATTATTTATATTGTAGCTATATTAGGGTTTATTTTAAAGGTAAGTATTTAGTTTTAAATAGGATTCATTTAGTTAATAAGAGTTAATTTATTTAGATTTATTTAATTAATATTTAAGTTAGGGGGCGTTAGGGTTAGGGTTAGGTTTAGGGGTTAATAATTTTATTACAGTGGCGGCGGCGTAGTGGGGGGCAGGATAGGGGTTAATAAATTTATTATAGGTTGCGACGGTGTAGGGGGGGCAGATTAGGGGTTAATAAATGTATTATAGGTGGCGACGGTGTAGGGGGGGCAGGATAGGGGTTAATACATTTAATATAGGTTGCGGCGGGTTCAGGGAGCGGCGGTTTAGGGGTTAATACATTTATTATAGTTGCGGTGGGCTCCGGGAGCGGCGGTTTAGGGGTTAATATGTATAGAGTAGCTTGCGGTGGGCTCCGGGAGCGGCGGTTTAGGGGGTAATAACTTTATTTAGTTGCGGCGGTGTAGGGGGGGTCAGATTAGTGGTGTTTAGACTCGGGGTACATGTTAGGGTGTTAGGTGTAGACAGCTCCCATAGAAATCAATGGGATGTCTGTCAGCAGCGAACTTGTACTTTCGCTCTGGTCAGACTCCCATTGATTCCTATGGGATCCGCCGCCTCCAGGCTGGCGCTTTGAAAACCAGGTACGCTGGGCCGTAAAAGTGCCGAGCGTACCTGCTAGTTTTTTGATAGCTAGCAAAAGTAGTGAGAATGTGCCGCACTTGTGTGCGGAACATCTGGAGTGACGTAAGAATCGATCTGTGTCGGACTGAGTCCGGCGGATCGAAGCTTACGTCACAAAATTCTACTTTTGCCGGTCTCGAGCCTTTGATAACTAAGGCGTATCAGCCTCGCCACAAATACGCTGTGGAATACGCAGCGTATTTGAGGTTGACGGCTTGATAACTAGGCCCCAGAGTCTGGTTTTAATCCATAAAGGGCATAAATCACCTAACATACCTAAATTGTTTGGAATAACGTGCTTTAAAACATCAGGTATGATGTTGTATCGATCAGGTAGTTTAAGGGTTACTCCCGCTTCACAGTGACAGACCAAACTCCAGCAGCAGGTACAACATCATCATCATCACACCGTACGTCCATGTGTGTAATGCTGCCTGACATATCCCTGTTATCTACATCCTCTGGCAGGCAATAATGGTTGCGCATCACTCATTTCTTCCAACTGATGTGTAAATAACTCCTCTGACAGATCAAGTGAAGCGGCTGTGGTGCTAGTGTTGGTGGTGACGGCAGGCGGGCGAGTGGTAACTTGAGAGGTGCCCGAAGCAAAGCTGGAGGAGGATGGTGCGTCAAGGTTCCGAGCGGAGGCTGTAGAAGATTGGGTGTCCTGTGTTAGCCAGTCAACTATGTCCTCAGAACTTTTCGAGTTCAGGGTACGTGGCCTCTTAACACTGGGCATTATTCTAGGGCCAAAAGGAATAACAGCACCACGACCACGACGGCCCCTGCGGGGTGGCCTGCCTCTGCCTGCCATTTTTTTTTTCCGATTAGTGGTACTATGCGTGCAAGCTACTGTGACAACAGATATGAGTGGCACTGTGCACTGGCAGAAGTTGGCAGAGTAGACGCTGTAGGCCCGACACACACGCTTGCAGACAACTAACTGCTATTCAATCTATTACAGTCAAAATTGTATTTTTTTTAATGTACAATATGAGGAAAAAATGGAAAAAAAAACAGACTTTCTCTTGTTAAGTGTATCCAGTCCACGGATCATCCATTACTTATGGGATATTAACTCCTCCCCAACAGGAAGTGCAAGAGGATTCACCCAGCAGAGCTGCTATATAGCTCCTCCCCTAACTGCCATTACCAGTCATTCTCTTGCACCCAACAAATAGATAGGATGTGTGAGAGGACTGTGGTGATTATACTTAGTTTCATACCTTCAATCAAAAGTTTGTTATTTTATAATAGCACCGGAGTGTGTTATTCCTTCTCTGGTAGAATTTGAAGAAGAATCTACCTGAGTTTTTCTATGATTTTAGCCGGAGTAGTTAAGATCATATTGCTGTTTCTCGGCCATCTGAGGAGAGGTAAACTTCAGATCAGGGGACAGCGGGCAGATTAATCTGCAAAGAGGTATGTAGCAGCTTATTATTTTCTGACAATGGAATTGATGAGAAAATTCTGCCATACCGATATAATGTAAACTCAGCCTTAAATGCAGTAGCAGCAACTGGTATCAGGCTGTCATGTATGTATATTTTACACTTCAGTATTCTGGGGAATGGCACTTCACTGGAATTATACTGTATGCATAAAACTTTAGCCTAATTTGCAGGGACTAGCAACAGGCTTTTTAATAACACTCAATTTATTAATGTTAAACGTTTTTTGCTGGCATGTAAAATCGTTTAATTTTCTGAGGTACTGGGTGAAAAAATGTTTTGGGCACTATTTTTTTCCACTTGGCAGTCGTTTTATTTAATTTATGACAGTTTACTGATCTCTCTCACTGTTATGTGTGAGGGGGAGGGGCCTTTTTTGGTGCTTTTGCTACGCATCAAAAAATTCAGTCAGAAGTTTATTGTCTTCCCTGCATGATCCGGTTCATCTCTACAGAACTCAGGGGTCTTCAAAACTTGTTTTGAGGGAGGTAATCACTCACAGCAGAGCTGTGAGATTGTAGTTGACTGTGATAAAAAAACGTTTATTTCTGTATTTTTTTTCTGCTATCAGGGTTAGTTATCCTTTGCTAATGGGAGCAATCCTTTGCTAAAATTGTGTTTTTTACAAAGATTTGATGCTATAACTTTTCAGTTTATTAATTTTCAACTGTCATAACTTTTTCTGTGCTTCTTATAGGCACAGTACGTTTTCATATTATAGTAAATTACTTGAAAAGTATTTCCAAGTTGCTAGTTTATTTGCTAGTGTGTTAAACATGTCTGATTCAGAGGAAGATATCTGTGCTATATGTGCTAAAGCCAAAGTGGAGCCCAATAGAAATTTATGTACTAACTGTATTGATGCTACTTTAAATAAAAGTCAATCTGTACAAATTGAACATATTTCACCAAACAACGAGGGGAGAGTTATGCCGACTAACTCGCCTCACGTGTCAGTACCTGCATCTCCCGCTCGGGAGGTGCGTGATATTGTAGCGCCGAGTACATCTGGGCGGCCATTACAAATCACATTACAGGATATGGCTACTGTTATGACTGAAGTTTTGGCTAAATTACCAGAACTAAGAGGTAAGCGTGATCACTCTGGGGTGAGAACAGAGTGCGCTGATAATATTAGGGCCATGTCAGACACTGCGTCACAATTTGCAGAACATGAGGACGGAGAGCTTCATTCTGCGGGATCCAAACAAACTGGATTCAGATATTTCAAATTTTAAATTTAAGCTGGAAAACCTCCGTGTATTACTAGGGGAGGTGTTAGCGGCTCTGAATGATTGTAACACAGTTGCAATACCAGAGAAAATGTGTAGGTTGGATAAATATTTTGCGGTACCGGCGAGTACTGACGTTTTTCCAATACCTAAGAGACTTACTGAAATTGTTACTAAGGAGTGGGATAGACCCGGTGTGCCGTTCTCACCCCCTCCGATATTTAGAAAGATGTTTCCAATAGACGCCACCACACGGGACTTATGGCAAACGGTCCCTAAGGTGGAGGGAGCAGTTTCTACTTTAGCTAAGCGTACCACTATCCCGGTGGAGGATAGCTGTGCCTTTTCAGATCCAATGGATAAAAAGTTAGAGGGTTACCTTAAGAAAATGTTTGTTCAACAAGGTTTTATATTGCAACCTCTTGCATGCATTGCGCCTGTCACGGCTGCAGCAGCATTTTGGTTTGAGTCTCTGGAAGAGACACTTGAATCAGCTCCATTAGATGAGATTACACACAAGCTTAAAGCCCTTAAGTTAGCTAACTCATTTATTTCAGATGCCGTAGTACATTTAACTAAACTTACGGCTAAGAATTCCGGATTCGCCATTCAGGCACGCAGAGCACTGTGGCTAAAATCCTGGTCAGCTGACGTTACTTCTAAATCTAAATTGCTTAATATACCTTTCAAAGGGCAGACCTTATTCGGGCCCGGGTTGAAAGAAATTATCGCTGACATTACAGGAGGTAAAGGCCATGCCCTGCCTCAAGACAGAGCCAAACCTAAGGCTAGACAGTCTAATTTTCGTTCCTTTCGTAATTTCAAAGCAGGAGCAGCATCAACTTCCTCTGCACCAAAACAGGAAGGAGCTGTTGCTCGCTACAGACAAGGCTGGAGACCTAACCAGTCCTGGAACAAGGGCAAGCAGGCCAGGAAACCTGCTGCTGCCCCTAAGACAGCATGAATCGAGGGCCCCCGATCCGGGAACGGATCTAGTGGGGGGCAGACTTTCTCTCTTCGCCCAGGCTTGGGCAAGAGATGTCCAGGATCCCTGGGCGTTAGAGATCATATCTCAGGGATACCTTCTAGACTTCAAATTCTCTCCCCCAAGAGGGAGATTTCATCTGTCAAGGTTGTCAACAAACCAAATAAAGAAAGAGGCGTTTCTACGCTGCGTACAAGATCTTTTATTAATGGGAGTGATCCATCCGGTTCCGCGGTCGGAACAAGGACAAGGGTTTTACTCAAATCTGTTTGTGGTTCCCAAAAAAGAGGGAACTTTCAGGCCAATCTTGGATTTAAAGATCCTAAACAAATTCCTAAGAGTTCCATCGTTCAAAATGGAAACTATTCGGACAATTTTACCCATGATCCAAAAGGGTCAGTACATGACCACAGTGGATTTAAAGGATGCTTACCTTCACATACCGATTCACAAAGATCATTACCGGTATCTAAGGTTTGCCTTTCTAGACAGGCATTACCAGTTTGTAGCTCTTCCATTTGGATTGGCTACGGCTCCGAGAATCTTCACAAAGGTTCTGGGTGCTCTTCTGGCGGTACTAAGACCGCGAGGAATTGCGGTAGCTCCGTACCTAGACGACATTCTGATACAAGCTTCAAGCTTTCAAACTGCCAAGTCTCATACAGAGTTAGTACTGGCATTTCTAAGGTCGCATGGATGGAAGGTGAACGAAAAGAAGAGTTCTCTCTTTCCACTCACAAGAGTTCCCTTCTTGGGGACTCTTATAGATTCTGTAGAAATTAAGATTTACCTGACAGAAGACAGGTTAACAAAGCTTCAAAATGCATGCCGTGTCCTTCATTCCATTCAACACCCGTCAGTAGCTCAATGCATGGAGGTGATCGGCTTAATGGTAGCAGCAATGGACATAGTACCCTTTGCACGCCTACATCTCAGACCGCTGCAATTGTGCATGCTAAGTCAGTGGAATGGGGATTACTCAGACTTGTCCCATACTCTGAATCTGGATCAAGAGACCAGAAATTCTCTTCTATGGTGGCTTTCTCGGCCACATCTGTCCAGGGGGATGCCATTCAGCAGGCCGGACTGGACAATTGTAACAACAGACGCCAGCCTACTAGGTTGGGGCGCTGTCTGGAATTCTCTGAAGGCTCAGGGACAATGGAATCAGGAGGAGAGTCTCCTACCAATAAACATTCTGGAATTGAGAGCAGTTCTCAATGCCCTTCTGGCTTGGCCCCAGTTAACAACTCGGGGGTTCATCAGGTTTCAGTCGGACAACATCACGACTGTAGCTTACATCAACCATCAGGGAGGGACAAGAAGCTCCCTAGCAATGATGGAAGTATCAAAGATAATTCGCTGGGCAGAGTCTCACTCTTGCCACCTGTCAGCAATCCACATCCCGGGAGTGGAGAACTGGGAGGCGGATTTCTTAAGTCGTCAGACTTTTCATCCGGGGGAGTGGGAACTTCATCCGGAGGTCTTTGCCCAAATACTTCGACGTTGGGGCAAACCAGAGATAGATCTCATGGCGTCTCGACAGAACGCCAAGCTTCCTCGTTACGGGTCCAGATCCAGGGATCCGGGAGCGGTTCTGATAGATGCTTTGACAGCACCTTGGACCTTCGGGATGGCTTATGTGTTTCCACCCTTCCCGATGCTTCCTCGATTGATTGCCAGAATCAAACAGGAGAGAGCATCAGTGATTCTAATAGCGCCTGCATGGCCACGCAGGACTTGGTATGCAGATCTAGTGGACATGTCATCCTGTCCACCTTGGTCGCTACCTCTGAAACAGGACCTTCTGATCCAGGGTCCCTTCAAACATCAAAATCTAATTTCTCTGAAGCTGACTGCTTGGAAATTGAACGCTTGATTTTATCAAAACGTGGTTTTTCTGAGTCAGTTATTGATACCTTAATACAGGCTAGGAAGCCTGTTACCAGAAAGATTTACCATAAGATATGGCGCAAATACTTATATTGGTGCGAATCCAAGAGTTACTCATGGAGTAAGGTTAGGATTCCGAGGATATTGTCTTTTCTACAAGAAGGTTTAGAAAAGGGTTTATCCGCTAGTTCCTTAAAGGGACAGATTTCAGCTCTGTCCATTCTTTTACACAAACGTCTGTCAGAAGTTCCGGACGTTCAAGCTTTTTGTCAGGCTTTAGCTAGGATCAAGCCTGTGTTTAAAACTGTTGCTCCACCATGGAGTTTGAACTTAGTTCTTAATGTTTTACAGGGGGTTCCGTTTGAACCCCTTCATTCCATTGATATCAAGTTGTTATCTTGGAAAGTTCTGTTTTTAATGGCGATTTCCTCGGCTCGAAGAGTCTCTGAGTTATCTGCCTTACATTGTGATTCTCCTTATCTGATTTTTCATTCAGACAAGGTAGTTCTGCGTACTAAACCTGGGTTCCTACCTAAGGTGGTCACTAACAGGAATATCAATCAAGAGATTGTGGTTCCATCTTTGCGTCCTAATCCTTCTTCGAAAAAGGAACGTCTGCTACACAATCTAGATGTAGTCCGTGCCCTGAAATTTTATCTACAGGCAACTAAGGATTTTCGACAAACGTCTTCCCTGTTTGTCGTTTATTCTGGTCAGAGGAGAGGTCAAAAAGCTTTGGCTACCTCTCTCTCCTTTTGGCTTCGTAGCATAATACGGTTAGCCTATGAGACTGCTGGACAGCAGCCTCCTGAAAGAATTACAGCACATTCTACTAGAGCTGTGGCTTCCACTTGGGCCTTTAAGAATGAGGCTTCTGTTGAACAGATTTGCAAGGCTGCAACTTGGTCTTCTCTTCATACTTTTTCCAAATTTTACAAATTTGACACTTTTGCTTCTTCGGAGGCTGTTTTTGGGAGAAAGGTTCTTCAGGCAGTGGTTCCTTCCGTATGAAGAGCCTGCCTGTCCCTCCCGTCATCCGTGTACTTTAGCTTTGGTATTGGTATCCCATAAGTAATGGATGATCCGTGGACTGGATACACTTAACAAGAGAAAACATAATTTATGCTTACCTGATAAATTTATTTCTCTTGTAGTGTATCCAGTCCACGGCCCGCCCTGTCACTTTAAGGCAGGTAATTTTTCCATTAAACTACAGTCACCACTGCACCCTATGGTTTTCCTTTCTCTGCATGTTTTCGGTCGAATGACTGGTAATGGCAGTTAGGGGAGGAGCTATATAGCAGCTCTGCTGGGTGAATCCTCTTGCACTTCCTGTTGGGGAGGAGTTAATATCCCATAAGTAATGGATGATCCGTGGACTGGATACACTACAAGAGAAATAAATTTATCAGGTAAGCATAAATTATGTTTTTTCTAACTTTGACCCCCAAAATCTGTTACACATCTACAACCACCAAAAAACAACCATGCTAAATAGTTTCTAAATTTTGTCCTGAGTTTAGAAATACCCAATGTTAATATGTTCTTTGTTTTTTTTGCAATTTATAGGGAAATAAATACAAGAAGCACTTTGCTATTTCAAAACCACTTTTTTTCGAAATGAGCGCTAATTACATTGGAACCCTGATATCTTTCAGGAATACCTGAATAACCCTTGACATGTATATATATTTTTTAGAAGACATCCCAAAGTATTGATCTAGGCCCATTTTGGTATATTTCATGCCACCATTTCACCGCCAAATGCGATCAAATAAAAAAAAATTGTTCACTTTTTCACAAACTTTAGGTTTCTCACAGAAATTATTTACAAACAACGTATGCAATTATGGCATAAATGGTTGTAAATGCTTCTCTGGGATCCCCTTTGTTCAGAAATAGCAGACTTATATGGCTTTGGCGTTGCTTTTTGGTAATTAGAAGGCTGCTAAATGCCACTGCGCACCACACGTGTTTTATGCCCAGCAGTGAAGGGGTTAATTAGGGAGCATGTAGGGAGCTTGTAGAGTTAATTTTAGCTTAAGTGTAGTGTAGTAGACAACCCAAAGTATTGATCTAGGCCCATCTGAAGGGGTTAATTAGGGAGCATGTAGGGAGCTTGTAGAGTTAATTTTAGCTTAAGTGTAGTGTAGTAGACAAACCAAAGTATTGATCTAGGCCCATTTTGATATATTTAATGCCACCATTTCACCGCCAAATGCGATCAAATTTAAAAACAATTTTAAAACAATTTTAGGTTTCTCACTGAAATTATTTACAAACAGCTTGTGCAATTATGGCACAAATGGTTGTAAATGCTTCTCTGGGACCCCCTTTGTTCAGAAATAGCAGACATATATGACTTTGGCGTTGCTTTCTGGTAATTAGAAGGCCGCTAAATGCTGCTGCGCATCACACGTGTATTATGGCTAGCAGTGAAGGGGTTAATTAGGTAGTTTGTAGGGAGCTTGCAGGGTTAATTTTAGCTTTAGTGTAGAGATCAGCCTCCCACCTGACACATCAGACCCCCTGATCCCTCCCAAACGTTCCCTTCCCTCCCCCACCCCACAATTGTCCCCGCCATCTTAAGTACTGGCAGAAAGTCTGCCAGTACTAAAATAAAAGTTGTTTTTTTTTAGCATATTTACATATGCTGTGGTGTAGCATCCCCCCTTAGCCCCCAAAATAGCTCTCTAACCCTCCCCATCTGCCTTATTGGTGGCCATCTTGGATACTGGCAGCTGTCTGCCAGTACCCAGTTTGCAAAAAAAAGTAGTTTTTTCTGTTTTTATTTTTATTTTTTCTGTAGTGTAGCTTCCCCCCCCCCCACAGACCAACCCCCACCACCTGCCTGATCTTTTTTTTTTAATTTTTATTCCTTTTTTTTTTTAATTTTACACCAACTTTTCTGTAGCGTAGCGGTTCCCACCTGCTCCCTCCCCTTGCATGCGCCCGCCCCCGCCCTCCCGTGCGCACCCCCGGACATCCCCGCCCACGATCCCGCCCCCCTCCACTGACTGCTATTATTTCACAGTCAAAAAAGTGTTGTTTTTTTTTTAAATGTACACTACTGTTACACCAGATATGAATGGTGGCACTGGGCAAGTGGGCACAGTATACGCTGTGAGCCTGACACACACGCTGGCA
Organism: Bombina bombina; assembly: GCF_027579735.1. Classification (NCBI taxonomy): domain Eukaryota; kingdom Metazoa; phylum Chordata; class Amphibia; order Anura; family Bombinatoridae; genus Bombina; species Bombina bombina. Next base: position 120,531,773 of record NC_069502.1, read on the forward strand.
GGCAGGCAACTGCAATTAGATTACACAGGAAAAAAAAAAAAGCAGACTGATGTTCTAGCCCTAAAAAGGGCTTTTTGGGGTGCTGTCCTTACAACAGAGATCAGATGAGTCCTTCAGGACTGTAGTGGACACTGAATACACTAGCCTAGCTATCGATTGCCCTATTAAATCAGCAGCAGCTACACTGTCCCTCCTCTCACTAAGAATGCAGCTTCCGAATTAATCTAAAATGGATGCTGTCCAGGAGGTGGGAGGGTCTGGGAGGAAGGGTCTGCTGCTGATTGGCTGGAATGTGTCTGCTGACTGTGAAGTACAGGGTCAAAGTTTTACTCAATGATGACGAATAGGGGGCGGACCGAACATCGCATATGTTCGCCTGCCGCAGCGAACGCAAACAAGCTATGTTCGCCGGGAACTATTCGCCAGCGAACTATTCGGGACATCACTACGTAATATATATTGCGTATAAAGTTCACAAAACAATGATGTGTTTGGTAGAGGATTTACTTCTTACCGGAGATTACCTCAATCCTATGAGGTAATGTATGTTCCCAGCAGAACCAGTACTTGTTCTATTTCTTGATCTGTGGTTTATTGGCCCCAGTTGCTCCTATGTGAAGAGGAGAAGTAATTCTCTCTGGGGATCTTCATCTGACACACTCTGTGGTCTTTTTCCGCCACTTGATTGGTAGAAACTTCCAATAATCTCTGGGATATGTGGCCTTGGTGTCTCTCAGGAGTATGGTATATATTCTCTCTTGTCACCAATTCTCACCCGGATATATAGGAAGAAATAAAGGAAAGGCACATAGCGTAATACTGTTTTATGAAAAAAGTTTATTATAAACAGAGTAGCGATATGCACTTACATTTGCAGCCCTCAATCCATAATGAGGTAAGCATTCACACATGTATACATCTCAAAGATGTTGTACTTGACAGTTATTACAGACTATTCCCCACTTGATATAACAGTGGTAGATCCAAACACAACCAGGTGTATCTTCAAAAAAGTTCCTAGTAGTTTAAAAGCAAATGTTTTCCTTTGCAATAAAAAAAATATATATATATGCCCTTTTGTCAGGAAATACTTTAAAAACTTAGGGCTCCATGTACTAAGCAGTCAGCGAGCTACCCGCAACAAATCTCGCGTCAAAACTCGCAAACTGACATGTACAAAGCCGTCAATTATGTTAAAACTTGCATCTTTAAAATTGCGAGCGTACTTATCCGCCAAACCTCGCTACCTCTCCATTTTTTACTGTAATTAGACACATTTGACCACCAACTCGCCAAAAACGAATGTACTAAAAAATCTATTTGTCCGCTCGCGTCAATCTCCGCCCCCACCTTGTTATTTTTGCCTCGCCACATTTTAGGTGGCGGGCAAGGTACAAAACAATAGGAAAGTCACTCTAGACGCCAGTCTAGACATATATAAAAGGCAGTAATATCAGCATTGTACTTACATTGTTCATTTCAGCAGCTATGGAGAGAATTCTGTTTTTGTTTATTCTCCGTGTGATGCAAATCCGGGCTAGAAGACAGAATACTGGAAATGTAGCTATTCGTATCGTTAGAAGAAGGAGAGTTCGTGTCCCCCGTGTATTCCTTCCACGGGTTGGTTTGCACGGCCTTTCTGACCGAGAGATCATACAAAGATTCCGGCTTGATCGTGAATCGATATTACACCTGTATCGAGAGATTGAAGATCATTTGGAGCCGATGACTGCTCGTTCACAAGCTATTCCGGGACTTCTGAAACTATTACCTGCATTGCATTTTTTTGCAACAGGCTCCTTTCAGGCAGTTTCTAGCGTCATTATTGGAATGAGTCAATCTGCTTTTTCACGCCACTTATCCAAAGTAATAGGGGCTATGATGGTTATTTTTCATCGATATGTTTGTTTGCCATCTACCCCTGAAGAATGGCAATCTATCAAGTCAAATTTCTATAGGATGGCTCGTATGCCCAATGTCCTAGGTGCCATAGACTGTACCCATGTTGCTGCAAGACCACTTCAAGCTCGTGAGGAGATCTATAGGAATAGAAAGCATTTCCATTCCTTGAATTTCCAGATGGTCTGTGACCCCAACATGAGGATTATCAGTGTCCGTTCTAACTTTCCTGGCTCCTGTCATGATTCTTACATCTTAAGGCAGACTGGGTTATACCGGAAGTTCGAGGATGGAAATATGCCTGACGGATGGCTTCTAGGTAAGCATAACTGGCGTCTAATTTGTCTCTCATTTCAATGTACAAAAATTGCGCCCAATTTGTCGACTGTAATCTGTATAGTTTAAATTTGTATTGTATAGTTCTGAATCTTTATAATTATTCTTATATTAATATTTATATTTATTATAACTTCTATTAGGAGATGGAGGGTACTCATGTACAGAATGGCTGTTGACTCCCTATAACAACCCACAGACCAGAAGTCAAGTACGTTTCAATGAAGCTCACCGATCTACCAGGGGGATTATTGAGAGGACTTTCGGTCTTTTGAAAATGCGGTTTCGATGTCTTGATCGTTCTGGTGGTGCTATGCAGTATGCACCAGAGAAAGTTGCAAAAATGATATTGGTTTGCTGCATACTGCACAATATAGCAATTAAAAGAGGCTGTCCATTAGAAGATGAAGATCCAATAGATGCTGATGATTTACCAGAAGAAATATGTGTAGACAAGCTAATAGGCGTGGAAATGCAACAAGGGACATGGTTTCAGAACAATATTTTGAAGATTAAAGTTTCAGTTGATCAATAAAAAACTTTCTTTATTATCTTGTCTCCATTTTTTTTTTAAGAATTAAGGTTATTAAAAATCACTCATGATAAACAGTTAAATACATAACAGTTGTTGCTCTTCAATTATCAAAGGTTTCAAATAAATAAAGTTTATGATCAAAGTTATTACAGACAATATATTATAGGTAATACATTGTCTTTGTGACATCACACTAGTGTCTACAGCTGCTCTCACTCTTTTACATAATGTGATTAGTGTAATGTAATCCCTCCATAGCTGATGCTAATTCATTGTATTGTATCATTGAATTGTAGCTGTAACAAGCGACAGTATATTCAACAGTGCTTTATGTTATCAGATAGGATTTTTAAGTTAAAAAAGACTTGCTAATTTGATTTGTTTTATTCTAACCTCAATTTTTAACAGCTACTAGGTTTCCCATATTCAAATAAATACCTTAAGGGCTTACTCTTAACACTTATTTTCTTATCCTTAATAATATATTTTTCCATTCAAGATGTGTTAAAAGAATAGTGGCATATAGAAAATAATGGCAAATAAATTATTTTATTACAAAATTACAATCTTTAAACATTATATATTAACAATTGTAAACCAAAGTAACTTTTAATACATATAAACACATATGAAAAAAAAGAAAATGTTTAGAAACAAAATAACAATTGTAAACCAAAATAAATTTTAATACATATAAACACATATGAAACAAAGAAAATGTTTAGAAAAAAATAACAATTGTAAACCAAAGTATATTTTAATACATATAAACACATCTTAAAAAAATAAAATGTTTAGAAACAAAATAAAAATTGTAAACCAAAATAAATTTTAATACATATAAACACATCTGAAACAAAGAAAATGTTTAGAAACAAAATAACAATTGTAAACCAAAGTAAATTTTAATACATATCAACACATCTGAAACAAAGAAAATGTATAGAAACCAAATATCATTTGTAATAACTATAAACATCGATATTTACAAACCTTCATAAAATACATTAATCTACATATACATTATATTTTTTTCTATTTTTCGGGGATACATATCTATATCAATGCGCTAATGATTGACATAACGATTAATCACGTCATCGTCAAACATGTCGCGTCCTGAACCTTTTGGTGCTGGAGAATTGGTGATATTAGTTTATGCCATGGATAAATATTTCCCTAAACTGATTGGTGGTGTGAGGGGAGTGAGACAGGAATGCAGAGACAAAATTATATACGAGATGCTGAGAAGAATGCATCGTATTTCAAAAATTAAAAGAACAAGACGACAGTGTCTTAGGAAATATAGGGATTTGAAGAGAAGAGAACCGAAGTACTATAAATCGATTTGAAGATTGATAAGGACATGTAAGTTTCAAAATTATATATGAAATAATTTTTTATAATATAAAAAAAGGGTTTATTTTTGAACTGCGTCATCATTTGCGAATCCAGGACAATATTATTTTCTGAGTGTTACTTTGACTATATTAGTATATACAATTGCAAAAAGTTACAAAAGTAAGCATGCAGAACTGAGTTAGTAGATTAAAATTTAACTATATTACTATATACACTTAAAAGGTTAGAAAAGTTAGCATACAAAAATGAGTTAGTAGAGTAAAATATAACTATATTAGTATATACCATTGAAACATGCAGAACTGAGTTAGTAGAATAAAATATAAATATATTACTATATACCATTGAAACATGTTAGAAAAGTAAGCATGCAGAACTGAATGTTTTGAAAACAAAAAATTACTTGGAATAATTAAAAAAAAAAATGTTATTCCAATTTTTTTTATATATATGTTTATAGATATGAGAAGTAGGAGAATGAAGTGTGAACACCCACCACGCTACCTAAGGTCAATGTTGGTGCAAACACCCAGAAGTGAAGCTCTTTCTCCACCTTTGCCAATAACACTATTGGATATTGAATTATCTCCAAATCCATATGAAATTTTTCATAAAAAGACACAGACAGGTAATGACTTATTATTTAACTTTTAAATCATATGTTTTAGGTTTTGGCTTAAAAAGTTTTAGCATGCAATATTAATCAAGTTGCTAATTTACTTCTATTATCATTTTTTTCCTCATTATCTTTCTATCTTTATTTGAAAAAGAAGGCATCTAAGCTAAGGAGCCAGCCAATTTTTTGTTGAGCACCATGGACAGCACTTTTTGATTGGTTCTGTCCAATTAGCAAGTACAACACAGTTGGTTCACCAAAAATGGGCTGGCATCTAAACTTACATTCTTGCTTTTCAAATAAAGATACAAAAAGAATGAAGTAAAATAGAAAGTTTATTTAAATTGCATGCACTATCAGAATCATGAAACTTAGAAATTGGGTTCAATGTCCCTTTTAATGATTATTATTATAGTTTTAAATAATATATCCTATGTTTTTGATTTAATAGTTTTCTATCTTTATCTTTGTAATTACGTTCATAGATATTACCATGGAAGACATGGAAAATAGTATGGAAATGGAAGAATTTCAAAATCCTGATAGTGTGACAATATTTGAAGCCTTGAGTTCAGATGATACTCAACCAAGGATAGAAGTTTTACCAACAATGATGGTAGATAAAGGTATGTTTCATACTCAGTAATCTTAAATCTAAGAAAATCAAAGTTTTAACTAATACATATTGTATATTTCAAATAGGAGTTGGCTCAGATGAAAGCTTTACAGGAGTGGACATAAGTGTAGAAGCTAATATAGTAGATAACCTAGATAACAGCACATCAGGAGGTAATATTTGTGATGAAAAACCCTATCATACATTGCATATGTATATGAAAATTGAATTAAAATTTGCTTTGCATTTATTTTTCTACAGATTTATCTTCAACATCAACTATTGAAACTGCAGACAAAAGTACTCAGAGTTGTCTTGAAGATCATGTTAAACAAAAAAATTCTAAAATTAGGGCAACTTTGGAAATGTTAATGGAGCAAGTAGATTTTTTATACCATAAATATGTTATTTGATTTCATTTTTTGTTTTGTCATGATGATTGTCAGAAGAATGACAATTAATAACTGAGAAAAACTTTTGTGTTGAAGAATCAAAAGTGATTTTGAATTTATGTAAATAAACTTTTTTTTTGGGCATAAAAAAAATGTCTTTATTAAATAATAACATTTTAAACTTAAAGAACACAAAAACTAACTTATTAAACAATATATCGATGAAAAAAAATTAACAGTGACTAATATAGTGTTATAAATAATAAATTAAATGTTCACTCCAGACGTGGCCTCTTTGGGTCTGTTGTACCCTCCCTTTCATTGACAATAGCCAACAGAGATTGTAATGTCCTTTCACTGATGGTTAAAGCTCTGTTAATTTGCTGTTTTTTCTCTTCATCCATCCGCCTCTGCCACTGGAACATTTCTCTTTGCAGCTGTAATTTCTGCATTTCAATCTCATTCCTTTGCATTTCTATTTCAACATTTTTTTCTGACAGAGCAGCCCAGCGGTCAATATTAGTGTTAATTGTTAATAATATTTTGCATTTCTCTGTGGTCCTCTCTGTATTGCCTTGCAAGTGTCAACATTTCCCTCAATCCAACATCGGCCAATAGTCCTTCTGCCGGTGTATTGTCAATATTTAGACCACCTGTTTGCAGTGCAATTGGTGGTGCCTGTGTTTCAACAGGTTCCTCAAGGTTTTCCAGTGTGTGAATTTCATCTGGTTGCGCATCTCCAAAATCTTCAAGAATATCTGGAGTCTCACTTCCATCATGCCCTCCTGGTGGTTCATCTTGAATGGGATTTTCCACTATCGGCATGAGATTGATAGTGATCTCCCTTGATGAGTTTTCTTCTTCTAGATCAAGACATAACAAATTGTTAGTAAATAAAAATAAAATGTTCTAAAAACACTTGCAGAAATAGAATAGAAGGAGAGAGCAGATACAACCGTCATACACCAATTTAAGTTATATTATATATATATATATATATACATATGTGAAACATACCATCAAATAATGGAGATGAATGTCCAGTCAATCGCTGGAAAAGACGTCCCAAATCACCTATAAAAAAATAAATAAAATAAAAATAAATAAATAAATAAAATAAAAAGGTTTTTTAGTCAATGTAACCATATATTCAAACGCTATTACATTCAGTGAAATTTCTATTTGGAAAATTATTAATGGAAATGTACTTTGCAATTAACTGGACACTGAACCAAAAATAATATTTTTGAGAATAAGATATATAGCATGGAATTTCAATCAACTTTCTAATGTAATACTATGATCAATTCTCAAAAAGAAAATAATGATAACATTTAAACCCATTAGAAAGTTGCTTACAATTGCATGCATGCTCTACACGAATCCTCATTTAAAAAAATTTGTACAGTGTCCCTTTCATGAAAATCTATGATCATTGCTATTTGTCCTTCAAATTACATTCCATCTGTAAAAGATCTCGAACTAGAATATGTCAATAATGACATTTGACATTTAAAAAAAAAAAAAAAATTGATAGATAAAAGAGATAAAACACACAACATTGAAATTATTCATTTGTAAAGTACTTACCAGTTGCTCTACCAACACCAGTTTCTGGAGTGCTGGTCCTTACATCAGGAAGTGTGTCCGCCGAGGAAGTTGTGTGTGTAACATTAGATGTGGAGCGTATTAATTGTCCATGTGTAAAACTGGCCGAAGGTCTGGAAACAGCTGAACTGGGTGGTCTGTAAACCGCAGAAGATGAAGTAGAACAAGTGGGCACTTCGTTACTCCTCACAGGCTCTGCTTGTGTTGTTGGCGTTGCTTTAAAAAAAAAAAAAAATATGTTAGGTTTATTTTTATTTCTAGTTGAAACTGAAAGCTAAAAGTGTTAATAATAATAATCACAGCAGTGAATGAAGGCTCAATCATTAAAGGGACATGCCAACCACCTTTTTTATTTTATGATTTAGAAAGAGAATGCAGTTATAAACATCTTTATAATTTACTTATATTATCTAATTTGTTTTATTCTCTTGATAGTCTTTGTTGAAAAGCATTTGATTGCTGCACAAAGAAGCCTTGTGTGATTGGCTCAACATGTGTATTTATTTTTCTTCAACTAAGAATATCTAGAAAATGAAGCCAAAGAAATAATGGAAGTAATTTGTAATGTTGTTTAAATTTCTATTCTCTATCTGAATCATTAAAAAAAGATTTTGAGTTTAGTGGCCCTTTAAAGGGACATGAACAAATAAAATTTCCTTTACAAATTGCATAAGAAAATGCTTTTTCAAAAATATTTAATTGTATTATGTTTTTGCCTTTATTGGATTTTTATACTTTGATGAAAAGCAAATCTATACAGGCACAGTAAATGATCATTGGTTGATGCACATAGATGGTTCATGTGACGTCAACTATGTGCATAGCTATATCTGAAAAAAGTATATGTTTATAAAGCGGAGAACAAATTTGAAAGATGTTAAAAATAATATTCTATAGTCAAATAACGCAACATGGAAGTCAATAGATCAGAAATTTAAGAAGGCATGTGATCTGGGGTTAGTCTCATGATTAATGTCGGACATACCATGTTACACAACATCAATATTTTTTTAATAGTTTCAAATTACATTATTTCTATTGTCATTATCTCTTTAAGGTTTCTATGCAATACTGGTTTGAAAATAAACACATGGGTGTTATCTTTAGGGATCACTATATTAATAATCAACAAATCTTTAGTTCCGTTAGACCTTTAAAAAAAAGGCAGTATAACAACCCTATTATTGTACAATCCCTTATACATATATGCGACATAAATGATTACAGTATTTGGGGCCTAAATGGCTTGTACAATCCCTTATACATATATGCGACATAAATGATTACAGTATTTGGGGCCTAAATGGCCTATATAGATTCAGATACTGAAGTGTAAGAAGTCAGATAATGTTATTTTAAAGAAATATATATTGGAGACAATGACCTATCATAATTTAAAAAAAAAAATTGCGTCAATTATGTTGTACATTTACCTCTTAAATCACTGTCACAATCATCCGTTATGCCAGTGATGATCTCTGGTCCCAGACGCTGAACAAGCTTCTGCTCATAATCATTGAGGTCTGCCACATATGCTGGTCCACCTCCGGTAGCACGTGCCGAATTTTTTTCTCTGGCCAATTTAGCTTTGGCGAAACGTTTAATGTCGTTGTAACGCTTCTTCAGCTGATCGACATCCTTTTTTCCTGGACCCTGGGCACTAACAGCGTCGCTGATCCTTTGCCAGATCTGCTTCCTCCTAGAAAAATTTGTCTGTTTGACACGACATCCAAACAAATAATCATAAGAGTCAATAATCATGTCAATCAAAACGACGTTTTGCTGATGAGAAAAGTGAGGATTCTTGGATTTTGAAGCGGTTTCAGATCCAGATGAAGCCATATCGAATTTGTAAATAAAGATCACAAAAACGAGCGCTCTGTAATTACTCTCCAAAAATTTTGGAACAATAATAAAGTTGTTTAGAAAATTTGTACATTTATAGGAGCAAAATTCTATTCCCGCGACTACTATGACGTTCATGACACCTTACATGTCACGTGTTAACAATTGGCCAGACAATTCAACTGAAAGTTAAGTACATCAGCTTAGTCGCGGCGAGCGAGGCGTCAAATTTATCAATATTCCGCCACTGCTCGCGGCGGGCTAGACGTGTCTATTTATTGTGGGATTATTAGTACATAGCAACAGCGGACACCATTTCGCCCGCGGCAAGTAACGGCGAGTTTAGCCGCATCTAAAATGACCGATGAATTGACGGCTTAGTACATGGAGCCCTTAAAGTTGAAACTTATCATTAAAAAGAAACTTGTTATAAAAACAACAAAGTCAAATACAAAGGTAAGGGTGTTTTGCAAGACTTGTCACCGTGTTATGATAGCATAAGTACTCTTTTGAAACACAGGGGAACTGTTCTGTAGTGCACTTACATATAAGTCCTGCACTGTGTTTAGAGCAATCTGGCTAGATATCATTACCGGTGTAAGGAGATGCTTGCAAAAAATCCAGTCGAGTCCTGTAGAGCCAGTGTCGCTGACGTGGAAAGTAAATCCTGTACACCCACTGGTAAATTAATCCTTACGCGTTTCGAAGTATAAGGTTACTTCTTCATCAGAGTCACCCCTGTCACCCCCTGATGGTGGCCCTGGGTGTTGGCGATATTGTCCGAATTGATGGGATCATGAATGCTGAAAAGTACAGTCAGGTTTTAATTCGTCATGCCCATCCTTCTGGAAAGTGCCTGATTGTGTTTGGTTTTATTTTCCAGCATGATAACTATCCCAAGCACACTGCTAATACAGTGAAATCATATTTGGAGAGAAAAAAAGCTGATAAAACACTGACAGTCATGGACTTGCCTCCACAGAGTCCAGACCTGAATATTATAGAGGCAGTATGAGATCACCTGGAAAGAGAAAGCAATAAAAGACAATCTACATCTAAAGAAGAACTCTTCTCTTCAAACAGAGAAATAGTAGGTACACAATCAGCAACTACTTACAAGACAGGGATTTCAGGACACCAAATTTTTTATTCTTTAAGAAGACGTTATAACAAGTATAATCATAGTGACTACAGTGTCCAGATTCTCAAATGTATACATCAAGAGGTAGAATTACATACACTTTGGAGACCTTTTTTACTCAAATACATTTAAACATGAAATTAATTTTAATATTTTTTAATGTTTACTGTGTTTTTACTGTAACTATTTTACATTCCAATGTTCTTCACTTAGACAAAAATGTTCTTTATATTTCTATCTGTAAATATATATACTTGTATATATAGATATATACAGTAGGTATAGATATAAGTATATATATTTTTTTTTAAAAACGTCATATATATGTAGAAATACTGTATATATTTAAATTAAAAATACATTTTCTTTTATGTGAAGAACATTGGAATGTAAAATATTCATAACTACCTTTGAGTTTAGAACAGTTGGTTTAATGTGTGTCGTGTTAGCGTGCAAGCAATAAGTGTTACTTTTTTTTAAAACGCCACACTCTATTGAGGTCTATGGGGAGAAGAAGGGAATGCGGTCACGATATCCTGAGGTTAGCTTGCATCTGGTTTCGCTTGTTATCTGCCCCTTAGTATTTAATGTCCCTTAAGGCAAACAATATAATTTTCTAGAATGTTCTATTAAGATCCCCATTTGAACTGTGACGAGTTATTAAGGGTGAACAATAATTTAATTTTTTTGTATTTTATTTGCCCTGTTGCTGATCAAGCACAGATTTTAAATAAAATAATGTTACAAATGGAAAATAAGGCATATTTGAGACAAATAGTCACTAACTATTGCTAACAGTGAAATAAGTTTTAGAATATATGATAAATCAAACCTAGCGAAACACAACTGGATAGGGATGGGTGTCTGGGGAGGACATAACGGACAAATGCCTACCACAGAATTTTGCTTCTCATATCTTAGTATAAGGACCCTCTAAGTCACTCATTTAATGTTAATGAGCCAACATTTTTAAATGAATGTGCAGCATGTGTCCATCAAGCAACTGTTGTGTATAAAAGCATATTTCATGTGTCTATAATTCATATAATATGATACAATTATTGTATTTTAGTATCTTATTAGAATTTTTGCAGTATTATTAAATCATGAATCATTCATATTAGACTATGCTATGACTACTTCTTCAAGATTGTCTCTGCATTAACAATATTGCAGGTTGAATATATGGATTTTTTTATATGCAAATTATAGATTGACTGCTGTAATTGATATTCATTCTACCACTGGAATATTTGTAAAAACAAATGAGTGTTTGAATATTGCATTCTAATGCTAATTCCCTGAACAACAAATGTCAGATATTCAGTGAACATTCAACACTCTTCTAGGACCATTAAATAACCAGGTAATTTTTTTATCTATTTCAATTCTTGATCCCTGTTTTTAATAGTCCCAATTCATTAGAAATTCTAGATATTATTTTATGAATGAAAGAAGCAGATCTAGTTATAGTCATTTATAACAAGACATGTATAGAGCTTAGTAAACAAAAGTACTTAAAAGAATGTATTAGGCAATATAAAATAGAATGTTTGAATAGCAAGTGGCACAAGATAAATACATTTTCTATTAAAAAGCAATTCTGACTACTTACTATTTTTTAATATATAAAGAAAATAAGATGAAGCAAACTCTTTACAGATAGCTGTGCAGTTATATAGCTAATATATCTCAATATCTACATTCTAGCATAAGTATATTATTTCCTGCAGTATCATAATTAAAATGTCACTATTCTTTAGTCATTGCTTGCTATCTCTCAGTGCACATTCATATGGGTAATTTTTTAAGTTATGTGAATCAGTTGCTCTTACTGGAGGATAATTTCCCTTAGAATTTACACAGCAACCATCAGATTAAGCCGGTATTTTGACATCCCCTGTCCTGAAGCACTGCTCTGTGTTATGCCAATTTAATAAAGTGATCATCCTTGTGTACAGAAGTGTGGAAAAATTTTTTTCAAACTATAATAAATATAGTAAATGCTTGTGCCAGAGGCCGAGTCTCATGGATCAGTGGTTGAACTAATAAAAAAACCCTTTAGCAAAACTCTATTTATGTGTGTGCCCCTCCTCTATACTTAGTGGGGACTAGCAGTAATAATAAAACACATTTATTTAAAGGAACAGTAAAATCAAAATTAAAGTTTAATGATTCAGATAGAGCATGGCATTTAAAATCACTTTCCAATTTTTTCTATTATCAAAAAAGCTTTCTTCTCTTGGTATCATTTGTTGAAGAGTAAAGATAGGTAAGCTGATAGGAGCTTAGGAGCGTCTTTAACATTTTATGGTAGCAGTGTTGGCAAATATGTATAACATTGCTATAAACAATGTTGCAAACACTGCTGCCAAATGGCTAAAGACACATGCATACCCTTGAGCCTAAAGTGATACTGAACTCAATCTTTTTCTTTCATGATTCAGATAGAGCGTACAATTTTAAGCAACTTTCTAATGTACTTCTATTTTTAATTTTTCTTTGTTCTCTTGGTATCTTTATTTGAAAAAAAGCAGGAATGTAAGCATACGAGCCAGACTATTTTTGGTTCAGCACCCTGGATAGTGCTTGCTGATTGGTGACTACATTAACCCATTAACAACTGAGACTGTTTTGCTGTAAAATATATGTGCATATATATATATAAATATATATATATCTGTAAATATGTTTCTCTTATTATTAACATATATTGATTCCTAATACATTACTTGGAAACAATGGAGACCCTTTTATAGTGTTTATTTCACAACTTACTTGTATTGGTTTACCATAGAATTAGATTTAGTACTAAATTAGAATTATGTTTAGTACAAATTAAAAATCCATTAAACTAATTAATAACCACAGCCAGCCTGCCAAAAAAAGAGGGGTGTCTAACTTCATTGCATACTCTGGAAGGAGCCTGGTCAGAAACCTGACCTCAGGAAAAAAATGTATTTGACTATGATTTCAGCAAAATAATAACATCATTCTACATGGGAGGATGTGTGCACAGCTTGTTTGACAATTCTTTATTCCATTTCCCTTGAGCAGAAGCTATTTTGGTAAAGTTATAGGTTCTGTAATATTTTTCCTTTTCATTTTAAACTGTTGCTGTGTGTAATTGTTTGTTAATTCCTTTATTTTTACATAAATGCTCTGTGACTATTTTTGTTCATAATGTTTCTTTCTCATGTTTTGCCTTTGTCTAATATTTGAAGCACATTACTGAAGGGACTGATTATAAGAGTACTGTGTTTTTAGATTGATTTTTGTCAAATTTTGTTTTGGGATTTTTAATCTGTTAGTCTGGGTTTATCTTTAGGATTTTCCATATAATAATCTTAAAGTGGTGGCAGCAGAGATAGTTTAGTTTGGGTGGCATTACATTGAAGTTTGGGTCTATTACAGACTAGAAAATGTTTGTTAACCCTTGCACCCACTGAACTAAGTTTTAGGCTTGCCTGGTGTGGCTAGACTGTGACAAACTGGTTAAGGAGGAAATGGTCAGTTAACCTTTTTGTGACAAACTGGTGACTAAATTTTTATTTCCTGAATAAATTGGGCGCTTGCAATAAATACTCTTTGACTTAAAGGCACAGCCTAATAATGCTTAATGAGAATTAAAAGGCACATAAATACCAATGGGTATTATTGGGAAGTAAACATAGACAAAATGTAAATGGGTCTCTCTCACTTAAATAATGGCAGTTTAATAGTCATAAATTAAACATACAATAGTCACAACTGTATGGCTAATAAAGCACTTACTTGAGAAATTCCTGGCTTATCATCTGAAGAAAAAATACTCCAGCCTTTATTACGTGGGTACTCTATCCCAGAGTTACTTTATCACTGTGCAGCCCGGCTTGTGATATTAGCATCTTTTACCACGTGCTTATACGGTTCCACAATACTGTGTGTTAAAGGGAAACTGAACCCAAATTTTGTCTTTCATGATTCAGATAGAGCATGCAATTTTAAGCAACTTTCGAATTTACTCCTATTATCAATTTTTCTTTGTTTTCTTGCTATCTTTATTTGAAAACCATGAATGTAAATCTTAGCAACCAGCCAATTTTAGGTTCAGCACCATGGATAGTGCTTGCTTATTGGAGGTTGACATTTACCCACCAATAAGCAAGCATAACCCAGGTTCTCAACCAAAAATGGGCCAGCTCTTATGCATCACATAAATTAGAAAGTTGCTTAAAATTGCATGCTCTATCTGAATCATGAAAGAAAAAATTTGAGTTCAGTGTCCCTTTAAGGCTCCAGAGTAATCAACCCAAGCGCAGTTTGAGCAGTACTGAATAAAAGCAGTGGGAACAAATAATCAAGATTTTCTTATTGAGTGTTGTGGAACTTTTTTCCTTTGATGATTCATTATTGGGAAGTGCCTATCAACTAATGAAAAATAGTAGGATGTAATTATCAGCCAATGAGGACGTTAACAAATGGTAAAAGTATATTACTTTCAAATAAATTTTAAATTATTTTCATTGTAAATTTATAAGTTTTTAGATGCTTTAGTTGCTTGTATTTTATATGGATGAAGGATCAAAAATATTACTGCATTTATATGTGATATCATCAGAGTTTTATACCACTTTTAATATAATTTTTCAAGGAGAGATTTGGATTTTTCTTTCCTAAATGTATAATTTTGCATTTTGCAGTGTTAAACTTTAGATCCCTGTCATTAGTCCAATCCTCCATTTTTTTATATCACTTCTCATTTTGTCCATCCCCCTGGATCATCTACTCTATTACAAATGTTAGTACCATCTGCAAACAGACATACTTTCCTCTGTAGCCCTTTGCTGATATCACTGATAAACATGTTAAACAAAATAGGCCCAATAATTAATCTGAGTCACACCACTAGTAACTAATACCTCTGAATGTACTCAATTTGTCAGTCTAGATCAAGGAGATACAATTTGTGAATTAGGTTGTTGTGTCTGATGGTGTCAAATGCCTTGCTGAAATCTAGATTTACTCCATCAACTGCTCCACCCTGGTCTAATGCTTTTTTTACATAATCAAATATATCAATTAGATTAGTCTGGCATTCTTTCTTTTAAGAGAGTTCCCATTCATAATTAATAGATTAGTACATACCAGATTCTACCCTACTGCCCTTCTTAAGAAGGGGTACTACATTCGTTATTCTACTATCATTTGGAACTACTCCTGTCAATAGTGACTGACTAAACAGATCAGTTAATGGGGCAGCTAGCACAGATCAAAGTTTCTTTAAAACCCTTGGCGATTATTACCAGAACCTACTGACTTTTTTACATTTATTTTTGATAATGCCAATAAAACCTCATGCTCTGTAAAAATATTAGATTTTTAGCATCCCTTAATGTATGGGTGATATGCTGTATATGCATATATTTGCTTATTAGCCAAATAAAGTGCTCCATAGTAGTAGCAGTGGACAGACTATGTTCCCAGTAAGAGAAACTGTTTGCCTGCATTCAAGAGGTGTGGAAAGAGGACTTGCCCTCTACTATCTCGTAACCAATCATGTGAGAGTAGGACCTGTCAGTCACCCCGGACTAACAAGTTTAGGATGATTTAACCAACTCTAAGTTAATGAAGAGGTTAGAAAGTATTGGTCAAATGACAGCTGCTTTTTAAATTCCTAGTTGCAGGCTTGGGTCTATATCAAAAGACCGACGTACACAAGACAGAATGCCACAATCCCAAAGTTCTAAATAACGAAACTTAAAAACACAGTCACAACATAATCCGAATATTAAAATCCTGAAAAAATAAAATCCCTAACTTGTAAAATACCAAAAATCAGAATCCCAAAACACTCCCGCAAGATTACCTTGTTAATGTATCTTTAAGGTGGCACAACACCGATCCTCTGGCATCCACCCCAAGTGAACCTTCGCCCCCCTTGAACCCCCCAGGCAGAGGCATTAGTGATTTAGATTGCCTCCCGCAGGCTTGCATGAGTGATCCTGCTTCATGAGGGCTCAGAAGCTGCATCAACTCAGTTAATGGAGTCCAAAGTATGGATCCAGCAGGCTTCTCTTTGCTTTAGAAGATGCTCTCTACTACCCCCACCTCTAGGTACATCAACTTGGTCTATCATTTGCATCTAAGTTGGCTGATTTGATGGCCATATTCCACAAAATGACACAGTACAGGGGCTTTTTAATCTTTTTTTTCTAATATTGGATTTTTGCTGATTTAATCTATTCCTCATATTTTGGGTGGTCTCCCGAATATAAATTTTAGCACATGGACATTTTATTATATAAGCCACAAATGTGGATTCACATGTGAAATAAGATTTTAATTTAAATTTATGGCCACTCTTGGGGTGAACAAATTCTTTCCCTTTATTACCAAATGGCAGTTACCACATCCTAGGCAAAGATAACAACCAATATTTTTTTCAGTCATGTTTTACTATACTTAGGTCCTAAATCATATTGAACTAGGATGTCATTAAGATTTTTTACTTGCCTGTGGGCCATAATGGGTTTATTTTGTAGTATCTTTACCTCTTTATTACAATCCTGTATTATATGACAATGTCTTCTAATGATACAAGATATTTTCTCGCTATGATCACTGTACTGGGATACAAATATTAATTTTTCATTATTAGCCTGTTTGGCCACATTTCGACCCCTTTTATGGCATATATTATGGGTTTCTTTGTTAATTAACCCTACAGGGTATCCTCTTTCAGGGAACTTCTCTCCCATTTCCATCAATCTCATTTGTTTTGTTTCTTTTTCACTGACTATTCTATCAACCCTGATTAATTGACTCTTTGGAAGTGAGTCCATTAATCTTATATTATGGAAACTGTTGTATTGGAGAGACCACCCAAAGTATGAGGAATATATTAAATAAGCATAAATCCAATATTAGAAAAAAAGATGAAAAAGCCCCAGTAGCGTGTCATTTTGTGGAATATGACCATCAAATCAGCCAACTTAGATGGCAAATTATAGACCAAGTTGATGTACCTAGAGGTGGGGGTAGTAGAGAGCATCTTCTAAAGCAAAGAGAAGCCTTCTGAATCCACAAATTGGATACCATGTACCCAAAGGGGTTAAATAGAGAACTGGATATATCCTTTTCCTCTAGATACATCTACAAAGCTTAAAGGGACATAATACTCATCTGCTAAATCACTTAAACCTGATGCAGTATAACTGTAAAAAGCTGTCAGGAAAATATCACCTGAGCATCTCTATGTAAAAAAGGAAGATATTTTACCTCACAATCTCCTCAGCTCAGCAGAGTAAGTTCTGCTTTAAAAAAAATGAAGAAATGAACAGCAGCCAATCAGCATCAGCAGTGCTGAGGTCATGAACTCTTTTACTGTGATCTCATGAGATTTGACTTAACTCTCATGAGATTTCATTGTAAACTTCCTTCAACTGAATAGGCAAATAACATGAGAGTGCACGAGGCTCAACCCTTCGGCTGTCCCGGGACAGACATACTGATATGCTGCTTAGAAGTCCTTTACAATGGGATGTGGCTACTGAGAAACTTTTGAGGTAAAATATCTTTTTTACATAGAGATGTTCAGGTGATATTTTCATGAACTCTTTTACTGTGATATCATGAAATTTGACTTAACTCTCATGAGATTTCATTGTAAACTTCCTTCAACTAAATAGGGAAATAACTTGAGAGTGCACGAGGCTCAACCCTTCAGCTGTCCCGGGACAGACATACTGATATGCTGCTTAGAAGTCCTTTACAATGGGATGTGGCTACTGAGAAACTTTTGAGGTAAAATATCTTTTTTACATAGAGATGTTCAGGTGATATTTCTAGTCAGCTTTTTACAGCTATACTGCATCACTTTCAAATGTTTAAACATTTGCATATTATGGCCCTTTAAGCCTATCCTGTTGAATATGGGTTTCTATATTGTTAATATAGTTACTATATTTAAGGTTATATATGAAAAGTTTTTTTATATTGTGTTCCTAGATATGTGCATATGCTCTTTGGCACTTCGTTGTGTCTTTTTTTTAAAAAACATTTTTTGTGTAACATGTAAATAAATATTAAATGTGACCAACAGATAGCAGTATACTTAGTGCCAGTAAAAAGTTTTTTTTCCCATTGATATGGTTTCAATTTCGAATTGTTTCTGATTGGTTGTTTTGCACCTTTAAATAAGACACAGGTAAATGGCTATGTATGCATGATTAAGGGATTGTGATCCCGAAACGTTGCATACTTGTGCTGTTGTTATGCTTCAATAAAATTCTTTTTATCATGACATATGGTGCTGTGGAATATTGAATTGAAATATTGCAGGCGTGTGAATTTGTGTGCGTATTACAAGTTGAAAGTAAATTAGTTCACTTGAGCACAATCAAATTTAACTTGCGTCAGGTAAGCACAACTGAAGACCTTGTATAAAAAGGGTTAAGGATAAAATTAAAGTTGCAACAAACACAACTTAAATACAGTAACATAAACAGTTACATTCATATAAACACTGTCTGAAAAAATATTCAAATATACAGTACAGTATATAAATATTTATTCAGACACCCTAGTTTCTGCCACAATTTTGGGGCTGGGCCTTGGTTCCTTTTTAAACACCTATTTACCGGACTGCTGAATGGAGTATAAATTTGTACTCTCTTTGATCAGCCAGTCCAATGAACAGTTTTCATCAAATTCTCTAGCCAGATTCATTATGATGTGTGAGGGCAGTGCTTAAAAAAATAAATTCACAAACTCTGAGCTTTCAAATATGGGGTAGTCTTCAGTCATACTGTACGCACATTTTAGTACAGAAAGGAATTCTATAGGGCTTTGATTGGCACTACATTTTAAACCGTATACAACTATCTTTGCAGCGGTTTTAGTGCGATATTGCCTAAACTCCTTTTTGCACTGATTTTTTATCCTTTAGTGAAGCAAAGAATTTGTGATGTTTACCCTCAAATACCCAGGGCAGAAATTCAATTTTTGACTGCTCACTAGTAACATTCATTATGGATAAAGCATTTTCATAGGTCACTAAGTGGTCAAATATAGAATTGGTTCCCTTGTTGGAAAACTTAGGTACTGCACTACTTAAACATTTAATTATTTTAGGGGTGTCATATACCTTATTGGACGCATCTTGGGTCTTTCTAGGGACCTTATTTTTGATGCTGGAGCATTCCCTATCTGTCCTTCTATTTTGGGGAGACCCCTTATGCATATTAGCATTTATTTGGGTTATTTGGGTAGATGGCTCTTCCCTCTGACTCACTATTGGAGCTTTCCCCCTCATCTGAAGTATAGCAGTTCCCTGAATTTATAACCTGAGGTGACTGTCTATTTGGGAACTGTATTTCTGACCCAATAGGGGTCCTTTGTTTAAATTCTTCCTTAATATTCTGCAGTTCATTTCTCATCAATTCTTTAAGGGATTTAAAATTATCTGCATTATCCTCATTGCTAATAGAAGGGTTTTCATTATGACAATACAGCCTTTTTAAACTACTATATAACTTCAATTAAAAACATCAGAAATTGTATATATTACTAATGCAAATAACTGTAATTTATTCTAAAATACCTTTGATTTAAAAATAAAAGTATGAAATAACCTTTTATACGTTACCCGATACACCAAATTGAATGTTGAATTTTTTTTTAGATAAGTCCAGTACTCATAAATTAAGAGGTATTTTTGCAAGATGGATAAGGAAGTTAGGCCCTGATTTGCTTTATAGAGACTGGATTCCAAGGCAACAGTTTGTCAGTCAAAATTCAGCAGCCAAGCCCCTCTTCTTTCTCCTTGCATGAGGTTATATCATGTGATATACCACACCCCTTTTTATTCTAATCATTGGTGAATATGGGATACACTCCATGGAAGCTTATCTGTGATAGGCCCTTCGAGCTGAATATCTCTT
Source organism: Bombina bombina (assembly GCF_027579735.1). Taxonomy (NCBI): domain Eukaryota; kingdom Metazoa; phylum Chordata; class Amphibia; order Anura; family Bombinatoridae; genus Bombina; species Bombina bombina. The sequence goes on from NC_069502.1 coordinate 120,552,046, forward strand.
GGTTATTTGGGAGACGCCTCCCTGAGTAGCCATTTACCTTTTGTTGCGATACCATCTTTGAACTATAGGTGTCAGCAGACAACCAGAAATGGAGTCTCATTATCAATACTGCTACTGTAAATACAGTTATTATATGTATCTTTTAATTGTATATTTAATATTTTCATTATTTCCTGATATTAAGAAACCTGTCTGGTCACATATCTGTCCCATCTTATATGACTTATCATGTATTTATAGAGACTAAACATAAGTATATTACTAGCATCATACTAGTAAGCAATTTACTGTTCATTATTTTTCTTCACAGAATCATAGCATTCAACATCCTGGCATTGTATTGTATCTTAATATGAATACAGTATATTTCATCTTTCTAATAATTTTTGAATGCATGGGCTTATGTTTATGACCAATATTCATAGGATATTTTTGTTGTCTGAAAAATAAGGAAACAAATGTTATTTTGAAATGAGTGAAACATTTATACATCTATCAATGCAGCTATTATTCAATACAGCAGACATTTATCCAATATAGTATGTTTCAGATCAATACATATATGTTGTTAATATAGTCTGGGTGTGGAGAATGTTAACTTATATTAATTTATACTCAATTCATTTCATATTTGATATTATCCAAACAGACAATCTCTCAGACGTATCTATTTACATTTACTATACAGTTACTTAAGTTCAGCAAATACTGATCTAATATGTTACTGTTAGGCACTGCTTCTTAGATCCACAAACATACATTTTTATACAATACTGAAAATTACACATAAGTTGTACTTTAAAATGAATTTCAAAGCAAAATATGTGTTTCTGCTAGCCAGTACAGATGTGTATCTGATATTCAGGGACAATTAACAGGCCTGTGCTAATTACTATATTCTCAGAATTTCTGTTTGCTTATCTGACTTATGTAGAGAATCTTGTCTCCAACATCCCATGATGTATCCTGGCTTGGTTAATTACCTATCTTCACTAACTGAACCAAATGGTTTCCCTTTGTCCCTCTCTTAGATGTATTGAGCAGTGAGGAGGTCTGTAAATCTAGTATCCATTTTTTGGCAGGAAATCCATATATGGGCATACAAATCTGAGGGTTCCATAATGCTAATATTTACTTTAAAGTGGCCCATTGGTCTTATCTATACAAAGGTCTAAATCCTTTGTTCTCAACTGTGTAACCATGACAAAGGGGGAGGTTTGAATTTTGATGTGTAGTCAGCAAGGCATCTCATGTCTGACCTCAGAATTGCAATACACAGAATGTATTCAGCGATAAAATGAGCATGCTTGGGGGGCGGAGCTAACCACCAAACTGAACGGACGTGACTGTGAGAAGCTCTGCTCAACGTGCCTTACAAAAGTCACTTTTAAGAGCTTTCTGTCCACAATAAAGACCGTATTCAGGGCTAATTTATCTTATTATACCCGACAAATGAGTGATCCTGACTTAGAAGTGGCCTTCACCACAATTAGGCCTCCTACCAGCATTGTAACAGTGAGGCACTCAGCTAAAGCCAGCAGAGACTGAGACGGTAGGTGCTTTAGCTCTCCAAAGGGTCGGGGCTCCACTCCAGAGGCTACGTTATTATCATTTAAAACCCTGCCTGGGTGATCCCTGTTTACATTAAGGCACACACTCACCTGCACACAGGACCGGCATTTCCCCGCCGCGGAGAAGGAGGGTCATCCTGGGGAGAGGCCGGTAGATAACATTGGCCACTTGCCATCTGGTGGGTGTTGTTGCTCCGGAGGGCCACTGAAGGACGGGGATTGTTTCGGCGGACAAAGTTGACAATGAGGGCTGGAGGAGGCAGGCCCGTTCACGGACATCATCTGTGTTCCTGGAGTTGCTGAACGGCATTCTTGAATACAGAGCCGAAGGTACTGAGGAGAGGAATGAAAGGGGGTTGGAGAAGCCCACCAGATATCTGTGGAGTTCCGTGGGTCTTGGAGCATCCCCGGATTAATGTTACCACAGCTGTTGTGGAGGTGGCGTGAATGGCCACCATCTTGGGCCTACACAAAGGGCCTAGGTACTCAGGGCTTCAAGACGAGCCTGCCATTTGCATGAAGAAGAATCCGGAGCTCCAGAACTGGGATGCCCTAAGGTCAGAAACAATCCCTACATCCCTTCTGTGTTTGGGACGTACCAGTTAGTAGGATCCCTGAGGCCTTTACCCACATGGAACTTCTAGATGAGGTAACAAAAGTACACTCTCACATCATACATCCCTGAAGCCTCCTGACCTTACCTTAAGTCTTTGAGCACCATCATTAACTTTGCAAGAGCCTACTAGTGCATACCCTGGGGCTTTAGATTGTAGATTTGCCTACAGCACTATGTTAGTTTACCATAGGCACATTATACCCTCCCCCAGCTCTCCTTATAAGGGTCTACTAGGCCTCACTGAAATTGTGTGCGCCAAGGGACAGTACATTGCTTGTGACTATGACTGTGTAATTTTTTACCACTTTTTTCACATATTTTTTCAATTGCTTTTCTTTTTTTGGATGTTTTTTATTTTTTGTGGTTATTATATCACTGTATTTTTTGTCACCATATCATTTTTTCACTAACTTTTCATCACCTATTTTTTCATCAGTGATTCATCTATCATCATTATCATTGACTCATCACGGACACACTCAGATTCACACATTTAGGATTGCGTATTTGGACTATCCTCTGCTTGGCCTTTTTGTAACATTAGACTAGGCACAATCTCAAGATATTTCATTATTGTTTTATTGTATATGTACGTTGTTCTAATTTTTGTTACATGGATCCATGATATTATATTGTATTTTTATTAAATTATTGTATTAAATCATACCTTTTATACATTTCATTACAACTTGTTTTAGTCTAAAACTCCGCCACTTCAGCCTTTTTTGGCGCTCACCTCTCCACACTATATAGCCATGCTTATTTATCACTAACTTTGGCCCCAAGATCATACCTGGCCACTATACCTTGACCTTTGAGTGGTGGCCCCTGACCGGGCACTTCTGGATCTAGTCTACCCCTACAACTCACTAATTGCACTCTAACTATTGCTACCCCAGTCTCAACTGTTTGAGAGGGTTCTATCTATACCTCGGCTGCTGCGTCAGCATTTGTGTCTCTGTGGCCCTGAACCCAGAGTGTAATATCATAACTGTGTCCTTTTTTATTCTGTTTGCACCACTGTAGTAAATTCTGGTCTTATAACATTAACCCAGCTTTTACCCAATATTACTTTTTAACCCAAACTTGCCCCTACAGGTCACTCATATCACACGCAGTCATTTTAAATTAAATGTTACATACTCTGTTTACTGCATTGTTTTATTAACAGGTATACTTGTGAATTTGTTTGAAAGAGATCCCCCTTGAGTCTCCCCCTTTCCGTCTCAACCTGCCTGAGCTGGTCACTTCCCCTCCCCTCTCCCCCTCCTTCGGGTGGTATCCCCCAGATCCTGAGACAAAAGGGGGATCACTTCTGATTAAAAGACAAGTGAGTTTTTTGTGTAACATTGTAGCGGTCACCTATTCTGACTTGCATTGCATATCTGTATATACATAGGCGTCCCATTCTTTAGGCCTGGGTCCTGTCTCTCACCTCCCCCTTTCCTACCTGGCTTGTCCAGGTGGGTAACCTCCTCTTGTTTTTTTCCCTTCCCTCTGGGTCGTATCCTCCTAATCCCGAGGTCTGAGACGGATCCTCATGTTGCTCCCTTTTTACATCAGCTCTCATAAGGTCTGGGTGACGTCCCTTCGAGCTCTGAGGTACATAAATAAACACCTTATGATTAGACCCTAATCCGGTATACGAGTGCGGCCCTTCCGGCCTTACAATCTGCCAAAATTTAAGTCTAGACTCTCTACCTCTCCCCCCTGAGTCTATGCAGCAGTAGCTAATAAACTAAGGCCTAGATTTAGAGTTGGGCGGTAGCCGTCAAAACCAGCGTTAGAGGCTCCTAACGCTGGTTTTTACCGCCCGCTGGTATTTGGAGTCAGTCAGGAAAGGGTCTAACGCTCACTTTCCAGCCGCGACTTTTCCATACCGCAGATCCCCCTACGCCATTTGCGTATCCTATCTTTTCAATGGGATCTTTCTAACGCCGGTATTTAGAGTCTTGGCTGAAGTGAGCATTAGAAATCTAACGACAAAACTCCAGCCGCAGAAAAAAGTCAGTAGTTAAGTGCTTTCTGGGCTAACGCCAGTTTATAAAGCTCTTAACTACTGTGCTCTAAAGTACACTAACACCCATAAACTACCTATGTATCCCTAAACCAAGGCCCCCCCACATCGCCGCCACTCTATTAAAATTTTTAACCCCTAATCTGCCGCCCGCACACCGCCGCCACCTACATTATCCCTATGTACCCCTAATCTGCTGCCCCTAACATCGCCGACTCCTACATAATATTTATTAACCCCTAATCTGCCGCCCCCAACGTCGCCGCTACCTACCTACACTTATTAACCCCTAATCTGCCAACCGGACCGCACCGCTACTATAATAAATGTATTAACCCCTAATCCGCCTCACTGCCGCCTCAATAACCCTATAATAAATAGTATTAACCCCTAATCTGCCCTCCCTAACATCGCCGACACCTAACTTCAAGTATTAACCCCTAATATGCCGACCGGAGCTCACCGCTACTCTAATACATTTTTTAACCCCTAAAGCTAAGTCTAACCCTAACCCTAACACCCCCCTAAGTTAAATATAATTTTTATCTAACGAAATAAATTAACTCTTATTAAATAAATTATTCCTATTTAAAGCTAAATACTTACCTGTAAAATAAACCCTAATATAGCTACAATATAAATAATAATTATATATTGTAGCTATTTTAGGATTAATATTTATTTTACAGGCAACTTTGTAATTATTTTAACAAGGGAAAAAAGCTAATAAATAGTTAAAAACTATTTAATAGTTACCTAGTTAAAATAATTACAAAATTACCTGTAAAATAAATCCTAACCTAAGTTACAATTAAACCTAACAATACACTATCAATAAATAAATTAAATAAACTACCTACAATTACCTACAATTAAACCTAACACTACACTAGCAATAAATTAATTAAATACAATACCTACAAATAAATACAATTAAATAAACTAACTAAAGTACAAAAAATAAAAAAGAACTAAGTTACAAAAAATAAAAAAATATTTACAAATATTAGAAAAATATTACAACAATTTTAAACTAATTACACCTACTCTAAGCCCCCTAATAAAATAAAAAAGCCCCCCAAAATAAAAAAATGCCCTACCCTATTCTAAAATAAAAAAGTACAACGCTCTTTTACCTTACCAGCCCTGAAAAGGGCCCTTTGCGGGGCATGCCCCAAAGAATTCAGCTCTTTTGCCTGTAAAAAAAAACCATACAATACCCCCCAACATTACAACCCACCACCCACATACCCCTAATCTAACCCAAACCCCCTTAAATAAACCTAACACTAAGCCCCTGAAGATCTTCCTATTTATTCCTATTTAAAGCTAAATACTTACCTGTAAAATAAACCCTAATATAGCTACAATATAAATAATAATTATATTGTAGCTATTTTAGGATTAATATTTATTTTACAGGCAACTTTGTAATTATTTTAACCAGGTACAATAGCTATTAAATAGTTAATAACTATTTAATAGTTACCTAGTTAAAATAATTACAAAATTACCTGTAAAATAAATCCTAACCTAAGTTACAATTAAACCTAACACTACACTATCAATAAATAAATTAACTAAACTACCTACAATTACCTACAATTAAACCTAACACTACACTAGCAATACATTAATTAAATACAATACCTACAAATAAATACAATTAAATAAACTAACTAAAGTACAAAAAATAAAAAAGAACTAAGTTACAAAAAATAAAAAAATATTTACAAACATTAGAAAAATATTACAACAATTTTAAACTAATTACACCTACTCTAAGCCCCCTAATAAAATAACAAAGCCCCCCAAAATAAAAAAATGCCCTACCCTATTCTAAAATTAAAATAGAAAAGCTCTTTTACCTTACCAGCCCTGAAATGGGCCCTTTGCGGGGCATGCCCCAAAGAATTCAGCTCTTTTTCCTGTAAAAAAAAAATACAATACCCCCCCCAACATTACAACCCACCACCCACATACCCCTAATCTAAACCAAACCCCCCTTAAATAAACCTAACACTAAGCCCCTGAAGATCTCCCTACCTTATCTTCACCACGCCGGGTTCACCGATTCGTCCTGGCTCCGACGTCTTCATGATCCGACTGAAGTCTTCATCCAAGCCGGAGCTGAAGAGGTCCATGATCGGGCTGAAGTCTTCATCCAAGCGGGAGCTGAAGAGGTCCATGATCGGGCTGAAGTTTTCTATCAAGCGGCATCTTCAATCTTCTTTCTTCCGGATCCATGGTCATCCCGCCGACGCGGAACACCCATCTTCACCGACGACTTCCCGACGAATGATGGTTCCTTTAAGGGACGTCATCCAAGATGGCGTCCCTCGAATTCCGATTGGCTGATAGGATTCTATCAGCCAATCGGAATTAAGGTAGGAAAATTCTGATCGGAACAGCCAATAGAATGCGAGCTCAATCTGATTGGCTGATCGGATCAGCCAATCAGATTGAACTTGATTCTGATTGGCTGATTCCATCAGCCAATCAGAATTTTCCTACCTTAATTCCGATTGGCTGATAGAATCCTATCAGCCAATCGGAATTCGAGGGACACCATCTTGGATGACGTCCCTTAAAGGAACCGTCATTCATCGGGAAGTCGTCAGAAGAAGAGGATGGATCCACGATGGAGCCGGTCGTGATCGAATGGAAGAACATAGAAGATGCCTCCTGGATGAAGATGTTTGCCGGTCCGGATGTCCTCTTCTGCCCGCTTGTATCAAGACTTCAGCCGGAGGATAGATGTCTTCAGCCCCCTGCTTGGGCTTGGATCAAGACATTGGAGCCTGGACGGATCGCTGATACCCGGCAAGGTGAAGATAAGGTAGGAAGATCTTCAGGGGCTTAGTGTTAGGTTTATTTAAGGGGGTTTGGGTTAGATTAGGGGTATGTGGGTGGTGGGTTGTAATGTTGGGGGGGGTATTGTATGTTTTTTTTTACAGGCAAAAGAGCTGAATTCTTTGGGGCATGCCCCGCAAAGGGCCCTTTTCAGGGCTGGTAAGGTAAAAGAGCTTTGTACTTTGTTATTTTAGAATAGGGTAGGGCATTTTTTTCATTTTGGGGGGCTTTGTTATTTTATTAGGGGGCTTAGAGTAGGTGTAATTAGTTTAAAATTGTTGTAATATTTTTCTAATGTTTGTAAATATTTTTTTATTTTTTGTAACTTAGTTCTTTTTTATTTTTGTACTTTAGTTAGTTTATTTAATTGTAATTATTTGTAGGTATTGTATTTAATTAATTTATTGATAGTGTAGTGTTAGGTTTAATTGTAGATAATTGTAGGTATTTTATTTAAGTAATTTATTGATAGTGTAGTGTTAGATTTTATTGTAACTTAGGTTAGGATTTATTTTACAGGTAATTTTCTAATTATTTTAACTAGGTAACTATTAAATAGTTATTAACTATTTAATAGCTATTGTACCTGGTTAAAATAATTACAAAGTTGCCTGTAAAATAAATATTAATCCTAAAATAGCTACAATATAATTATAATTTATATTGTAGCTATATTAGGGTTTATTTTACAGGTAAGTATTTAGCTTTAAATTGGAATAATTTATTTAATAAGAGTTAATTTATTTCATTAAAATAAAATTATATTTAACTTAGGGGGGTGTTAGGGTTAGGGTTAGACTTAGCTTTAGGGGTTAATAGATTTATTAGAGTAGCGGTGAGATCCGGTCGGCAGATTAGGGGTTAATAATTGTAGGTAGGTGGAGGCGAGGTTGGGGGGGGGCAGATTAGGGGTTAATAAATATAATATAGGGGTCGGCGGTGTTAGGGGCAGTAGATTAGGGGTACATAGGTATAATGTAGGTTGCGGCGGTGTACGGAGCGGCAGATTAGGGGTTAATAATAATATGCAGGGGTCAGCGATAGCGGGGGCGGCAGATTAGGGGTTAATATATAAATTATATAGGTCGGCGGTGTTAGGGGCAGCAGATTAGGGGTACATAGGGATAACGTAGGTTGCGGTGGTGTACGGAGCGGCAGATTAGGGGTTAATAATAATATGCAGGGGTCAGCGATAGCGGGGGCGGCAGATTAGGGGTTAATAAGTGTAAGGTTAGGGGTATTTAGACTCGGGGTGCATGTTAGGGTGTTAGGTGCAGACTTAGAAACTGTTTCCCCATAGAAAACAATGGGGCTGCGTTAGGAGCTGAACGCTGCTTTTTTTCAGCTCAAACAGCCCCATTGTTTTCTATGGGGGAATCGTGCACAAGCACGTTTTTGAAGCTGGCCGCGTCCGTAAGCACCGCTGGAATTTAGAGTTGCAGTGGCGGTAAATATGCTATACGCTCCCTTTTTGGAGCCTAACGCAGCCCTTCTGTGAACTTTAAATACCAGCGGTATTTAAAAGGTGCGGGCGAAAAAAAGCCAGCGTAGCTAACGCACCCCTTTGGCCGCAGAACTCTAAATCTAGCCGTTACTTTCCCGTCAGACCCAAGAACATTCTCTATCTCGCCACTAAGTTAACCATCATGTTTTAGAAGCTTGGACGGGATGTCACCCACCTCTACTCCGCAGTCACTAAATGTGAAGTACAACAAGCTGTCCTAGTAAATTTATCTTTTAAAGTTTAATTCTGCAGTATTACTTAACACCTTTTATACTAATAGGAGTTGGACCTTGCAACCCATAAGGATGCCTCATATTTCTAGGAGACAGGCGAATACCCCCACTGTTGCCAAAAAGACAGTATATGATAATTTTACTCAATCTGGGAAGGTTTCTGCCATAGACCCAAATGCAGAGCTTAGTGACCCTGAATCACCCAATGATGAATCCCACTCAAGCATTCATTCAGCAGCTCCTTCACACCATTTCATCATGAAATCTACCTTACAGAAGATGCTAGCTAACCAGACACGTTCTATTACACAAGAGATTCAACGAACTTCTGCAGAGCTGAAGAAAGACTTATCTGAAATAGGTGAAAGAGTTGATGCACTTGAACGTAAGCAGGATGATATAGTGGTCAACCAGACCAGTCTCTTATCCTACACAGAAAATCTAGCAGAACAATGAATGCAATTATAGTTCAAAATGGCAGATATCGAGGATAGATCCCGTCGGAATAAGATACGCTTCAGAGGGATACCTGAGAGCGTCGGGACGCCATACCTGCAAATGTTCCTAAAAGAACTTTATGCTAAACTCATAGGTGCCCCGGAAGGTATAGTCGACACCATGGAGAGAGCACACAGAGCCTTGAGTTCCAGATCGGTTACTATGGAGAAACCAAGGGACGTAATATTCTGCTTCCATAGTTATGTCTACAAAGACAGACTGATGCAGGCGGCGTTAAGGAAGCCGTCCCTACCAGAGAAATTTAGAGACATTATACTCCTACCGGACCTCTCTACACACACCCTGCAGTATCGCAAAACATACCAACCAGTCATGTCGGCTCTTTGTAAGGCTAACATCAAATACCGTTGGGGTCACCCAACAAACCTAGTGGTCATGAAAGATAACCAAAACTATATGATATCCACCCTTCCTCAGGGGTTGACTCTTCTTACATCCTGGGGCCTTCGCTCAGATATGTCTCCCTTACAGCCAGCTACAAACCCGAAATTGAGAGCATCAGCTCCTGAATGGTCTTCTAAGGAGCAAAGAGCAAAAAGGCCAAAAACCAATCCACCTCAAGGTCCAACTTGAACTCCACCACTCCTTTTTATTTTCTATATTAAGAGGTTACATTTTATAGAGGTAGACCTATTTTTCTAGGAAAATGCCCAACAGTTAATATTGGTTTACATGTTTATATGCACTTTAACAGGCATGCTATAGTTTAGTATGCTGTTTTCACTGTTTAGTTTGCACTTCTTCTAATATAAGTTAAAGTAAGTAATGTCTGCAGAGCAGGGTTAACACGGTTGACCTCTGCTTTTTATTGTTGTTTTCTCCCCCTTCCATCAGAAACCCATGCTAGGGTTCCACAGAGGTGGACTATTTTCGCCTTTCCCCCTTTTATATACCCCTACTCTCTAACCCTACCCACCCTACCTTCCACATAACCCTCTTTCTCTGACTCCCAATCATTATTACTGACAAACATGTCCTCTATTAAACACCTGACACACAATGTCAGAGGCTTAAACTCCCCGCACAAACGATGTTTACTGGCTAGGTCCCTTAAGCACCACAACCCCGACATATTATTTCTCCAGGAAACCCACTGGACATCTGATGGCCCTCAATATATGATATCTAAAGATTATACCGTGGCACAGGGTGCTTCTTATTAAAAAAAGCCAGGGGTACCGCAATTTGGATTCACAAGAGAATAGCTGTTAAATACACTCAGATCATCAAAGACCCCCAAGCCAGATACTTAATTCTAGTTTGTGAACTAGATCATGTTCCCTACACATTGGTATCCATCTATCTTCCCAACTCTCACTAACCTAAATACTTCAAATGAACACTTCTAGCAGTAGAGTAAAAATGGGTAGAGTCATACTAGACTATACAGGAGACTTCAACATGACTTGGGACCCCACCATCGACAAAAAGACTAGTAAATATAAACAGACTTCTCACTCCACGCATCTCTCATCCAACTTCAGACAGGTCATCACCCAAACAAATTACTATGACATATGGAGATACCCATTTTTCCCACCCACATAAAACATATTCTAGATTGGATTATATTTTCTGCTCTGCAGAAATGTTAGATTTAGTCACAAACACCAAAATATCCCTGTGCCCATGGTCAGATCATCACATTGTAACAGTAGCTCTGGACGGGAAGGAAAAGTCTGGGTCTAAATTTTCCTGGTGCCTTCCTCATCAGGTTCTCTCTGACGTTCCCTTTAGAGAGGAACTTAGAAAAGACATCAGGTTCTATTCTCACATAAATGACAACAAGCTGGTTAGAGATGACACTCTCTGGGGAGCCGCTATGGCCATCATCAGAGGCCTCATTATTAGGTGTCAAGCCCACTTGAAAAAGCAGTCCAGTTTGTCCCTGTCTCAGTCCCACATTGAACTATGCTGCCTAGAACTTTAAAATCGGACCTCACATTCGGTCTTCTACACAGAACAAATCACAAAACTGAGAAAACACATAGGCCTCCTTGAACTAAAACTTACCCAATCCAACCTCTTAAAACTGAAGCAACTCTTCTATTATAAGAGCAATAAAGTCAACACCCTTCTAGCCAATACACTAGGACATAGGACAAGCACCACTAGAATCCACCACATACAATCAGGGAACCAGACTTACCAACTACCATCGCAAATAGGCACATGCTTTGCTAAATTTTATTCAGGACTGTATAATATAGAAGAGTCAGTAAGCCACACATCAACCACCCCTTTAGACATCAGAACATTTCTGGAAAAATTAAAGCTTCAAACTCTCCTAGACGAACACCGCGATTCCATCGCAACCTTTACACTTAGAGAAATTAAAGGAGTCATAAAAAACATGAAAACTTTCAAAACTCCAGGCCCAGACAGGTTCCTGGCATCTTACCAAGCTCACACCTTTACTCCTTCATTTTTTTTAACTTAGCTAAAGAGGTAGGCAAATTTTCTAGCGAGTTCCTGGAAGCCACATTTATTACCATCCCAAAACCCATCAAAGACCCATCTCTCTGCTCTAGTTATAGGCCAATTTCCCTAATTAATTTGGATGTAAAAATCTACGCTAAATTACTAGCTAACCGTATTTCCCTTCTGCTCCCCCACCTTATTGATCTAGACCAAGTAGGGTTTATACTCAATCGGGAAGGTCCTGACAACACTAGACGTTACTTAACATTTTCATTGCATAGGCCTTTCTCTGTCATCTCACTGGACGCAGAGAAGGCTTTTGATCGAGTTAGGAGGAGTTATTTATGGGAGGTTCTCAAAACTTTTGGTTTCCCCGAAACTGTTCGAACAGATATCCAAGCATGATACTCCCAAAGGGCTAGGATATCACTCACCTTCTTTCTCGATCTCCAATAGAACAAGACAGGGATACCCCCTTTCGCCCCTGCTGTTTGCATTGGCTATAGAGCCCCTTGCAGAAAAAATCAGATCGGATAAACTTATTGATGGCATTACCCTACATGGTACAAATCATAAAATAACCCTATTTGCCAATGATGTCACCATCTTCTCATCGGACCCTCTGTCTTCCTTTCTCAGGATAAAGGAAACCCTTGACTTTTTTGGACAGCTATCCTTTTATAAATTGAATCTAGACAAGACCGAAATTTGTACATGGCGCATATCCCAAACTGAGATCCAATGCCTCAAAACCCAACATAAGGTCAATTGTGTTAACAATTTTGTCACGCATCTAGGGGTCAAGATATCACATGACATACCTCAGATCATCAAGGATAACTATCTCCTCCTATTATCTGAACTACGCACTCTGAAAAATAAAAAAATGTCTTTCTTACCTAAAATAACATACCTCTTTAGGTGTCTTCCTATCAGAGTCCCTAGATACCTGCTCCACCAGTTTCAAAGTGAATTCACCAAATACATCTGGCAACACAAACCCCCTAGAGTGGCACATAAAATTCTACAGAGTGCTCTACACCGAGGAGGGATAGCTTCCCCCTCTATTTTCTGCTACTATGAGGGGGCAATGTTATCACATATTTCACAGTGAAGAGCAATAAAATCTCCTGGCAAATGGAAAACCATTGAGCAAGCCTCTTTACCACACCACATATATCTACCAGACTTAATATGGATCCCTCCACATTCCTGATGTACTTTAAACATCACTAACACCATTATCTGTGAATGCCTGAGGATGTGGGAAAAGCTCAGATATTATCCTCACATAGCCCCACACCCCTCTCTGGTTACCTCCCTTTCAGGTTTACTCTTAAGCCTCCCTGACTCACATCCCCAAAAGTGGGCACAACTAGGAGTGGAGAGGGTATCAGACCTTTGGTCCTCTTCCCCACAACCGAGGTTCCATACACTCGAGGAAATACAGACTGACTCTTCTATACCCCCCCACATGAGATTTGAACATATCAGGTTGAAAAGCTTCTTGATAAGCTGGGGCTTCAAACCTGATCTGGCTCACCCACGCACAATGTGGGAAACTGTATGGCAGCAAGGGAATAGATTCCGCAAACCATTGTCCCTACATTATACCCTCATAGGTAACACTGAGGGAGACAACAAACTACCTCATTTACTTAAATGGGAGCTTTACTTCAATATCACTTTCTCCCCACAAACTTGGCAATCTACTTTCACCCTCACAAAAAAGGCTCTACATTGTGTCACGTTATTTGAGACCTACTACAAACTACTGACGCACTGGTATTATATCCCCACTAGACTGGCCAAAATGTATGGATCAGCCTCGCCTTTGTGTTGGTGTGACTGTGGATAGATAGGGGACTCTCTACATATTTGGTGGGAATGCCCTAAAATTGTACCCTTATGGAACTCCTGTTTCCGTGTTCTGCTTAAAATTTGGTTATAACCCTTCTCAAGACTCCCGCTAATGCCCTCCTCCACATTGGGACTCACTCTCTCCCTAATCACCAGGCTTACTTAAGCATATACCAATTAACCATGACTAAAGTGGCAATTGCCAAGGCGTGGAAAACTACGTCCTCCCCTAGCTGGCCTTCAATATTAAAATTGATGGCATATATTTACACAATGGAGAAAAGTATATTCCAAGCAATAGACAGATCTGACCTATTCAAACTTATCTGGGCAGACTGGGGAACAAGCTACGATACCACCTGGGTACCTAATGTTGTTGCCAACTCATAAAGAAGGACTAATAGTAGACAAGCCCTTCCTCCCCTTCTTCCTCTCTTCCCCCCCTTTTCCCCCATCCCCCTCCTTATTCCTCATTCACTACTTAAGATTATCGGATGTTATTGTATGTATTTGAAACATATGTGAGATATTTACCCTTTCTTTATATAGTTTATCTGATAGATTATAGAGGCCTGCATGTCTCTTTCATCACTGACCGTATTAAATTTTCTTTATATGTCAGACTTCTATTATTGTTGAAATAAAAGCTTTTGAAAATTAAAAAAAAAAAAAAAAATGAGCATGCTCAAATTTAATATTTTAATAACTTATTTTAGCTTATGATATATATGTATTGTCTACTGACATTCACAGATACCCTGACAATACATACATATAAATATATATATATAAATATATATATATGTGTGCGTGTGTCTAAATAATAATTATATAATAATATATATTTAAAAATAAAAAATAAAAATTTCTATGTGAATAACATTAAAATGTAAAAAAACTGTAACGCGCTTTGGAATGTAGGCTTTAGGTCTAACATGGTGTCAGGTTAGAGCACATGAAGAATTAGTTATATTACGGTGCATTATGTAAATATTCATTATGAAATCTTTATAAAAAATAAGAATAATTATTAACAATTATTATAGTAACTATAAAATATACATATCCTATTGATATCTCACGTCGGGTTAGTACACATGAAGAGATAGTGTACTCCTGTCTGACTTATGTGTGCAAACCCAAAGGAGTACACTAATTCCTATAATAGGGTGCATTATGTATTTATTAAAAATAAAACATTGACACATATTAATAATTAATGTAAATAATTATTATAGATGTATATATATTACAGTAACTATGAAAATTATTAATTATTAATAATTAATTCATTATTAATATTATATAAAGGAAAAATATTTTTAAAATAAAATAACATTTTCCTGTATGTGAAGAACGTTGGTATGTGAAATATTAAAGGCGCATGAAACTCAATTTTTTTTATTTCTTGATTGAGATAGATCATACAATTTGTAACAGTTTTCAAATTTATTTCAATTACCTAGTTTGTTTCATTCTCTTGGTGTCCTATGTTGAAGAAACAGCAATGCATTACTGGAGCTATGTAACACATAGCCCACTGACAGACAGCTGTAGACTGAGAGGCCCAGCCTGCTTTACTTGCACTTTCATATAGTGCAAATCCTTTGTGAGTATTTAGTCTGACAGCAGTTTTCCAAATGTTCTTGATTTTTGCACCATGAGGCGCTCTTTCATTTATAGAATCTACACAAGCAAGCCCAATCCACTAGAAGAGGACTTTTTTATTTTCATTTTTACTTTTTCCACTATTTTTTTTATTATTTTTTATTTATTATTTATTTTTTATCTTTTATTTTTTTATTTTATATTTTTCCTTTTTATTTATCTTTTTATTATTATCATTAAATATATTTTTACTTTTTCCCATTTACATGGTTTTACTGCATTGTGCCCCACATTAGCCGAGAGATTATTGTTCTTAATTTTCTACTGTTTGACATCCTAATTGGATGCCCTCTACTTTTCTTCTCTTGTTTTTGAAGAGTTAAACTTTTGTTACTTTTTCCTTTTGCGCTCTTCATTGAAGTCAAAGAGGAGAATAAGATAGCATGGTTGCAATATCCAGAGTCCTGAAGTTAGCCCGAGTCAAGTTTTGCTTGCGAGCAAAAGTTTTACTTTCAACCTGTAATACGCATGCTAACCTGCGCGCACAAAATCTTTACTTCTTGCGGTGTTATTGCTCAAGCAAAAGCGAAAACGCTAAGTAGCATGCCCCTTTTAATCTGGCCCATAATGTACTATGAGGATATTTTGTAGTAATTTTTATTTTTTTTAATGTAATTAAAATGTAGATTTATAACTTGACCTATTGAAAAAAGGAGTGCAAACAGCCAAGATATGTCATTCAAAAATACAGGTCAAGAATAAAGAATTTAAAAAAAAAATCAAAACAAATCTCAGGCAAAAGTTTCAGCAAAATGTTAAATTGGATTATAGTAGTCACATATAAAAGGAAAAGCGGTGACGTACCATGAATGCATTTGGAAAGCTTAAAATATTATAAAGGTAGACTAACTAGCTCAAAGAATAGACGTTAAATGGCAAAGTCATCTCAGATAATCATTCATATAAATTAGGATAGTCAGTATATCACTTTGTAGCAATGTGCAGATTAAACTTTTCTAATTTTACTCTGCACGAGTGTTCATTTAAAAAGCAACATATTATAGCCATTTAAAATATAATATAACAGCTCAATGACAAGAAATGCCTGATGAGTCTATAATTAAGTGCAAGAAGATCGCAAAATATGTCAGTCGTTTCTTGTCTTTGAGCTGCTTTATCATATTTTTAATGGCAATTGTAAATGTTATTTTTTTTTTTTTTTTTTTTAAGGAACACTCATTTTGCAAAGTAAAATGATTTTTTTTACTTGGAATTTTTAAGCGTTTGGGCTCAATTTACCTGCACCCTGCAGTGAGTTTGTACAGTCCCGGCAAGGCCCTTTGGGGGAACTCTTTGGAATGGCGGTGATGTTTGTGTAAACTTTTATTATACTTGGTATTGTGGCACTTTAGCGTGATATTAAATTAAAGAACTGCCATCCATATGAAAGCGTACAATTCAATTATTTTATTTTTAAAAGAAAAAAGGTCGCACTAACACTGATAACAATAGCACATATTCTGATTTTGAAAGTAACAGGAAGTGTTAGAACCTCACTGGCTGATAAGGGTAACTCCCAAAGCTGTAATGGAGGACAATAAAACACTCAACAATTGTTCAGCAAAGATTGTTTTCTCTTTTATGCACAGAAGCATCCATTAAAAAAAAAATTGCATTTTAAAATATCCTCTTTTAGATGCAATAAATACAAAAATGACTTGAATGTCTCTTTTAAATTTATCAACAATACTGTATATAAACATTCAGAGGAAAATATTTTAGTTAAAAGGAGACAGTAAGCACCTTGTAATTACAACAGTTTTTCTGCAATCCTGGTCTGCAGAGTGAGAAATATTTTTAAAGGGGCTCATTAGTTTCGATGGTAGAAATTTATTATTTTTTACAAAATGTGTTTTACAGTGAGATAAATGATTATAAGAGATGCAGGTACAGGAGTAAAAAACAATAAACATGGCGCGTAGTAACCAGGTTAACTGTAGTTGTACCCAGCAGTTTATTGTCCCTTTAAAATTTTCTCTCTGAATGATGAATATTTAATTTTTACTTTAAACGTAACATTTTCTCAATAATGAATGTTAGGAAAGAAAATCCTAAAAAAGACCCAAAAAGGTGCATTAAATTAATATAGTAACATATATCTTTGAAAATTGCTCATGGGTGAACAGTGTCTATATGATTTTGATTGTTGCTGGTAAGAAAAGCTATGGCGTAGATTACAAGTGGAGAGCATCTGTTACTAGGCCTGATATTCAAAACCTTGCTGGCATGGAGAGAAATCGCACAAAATCTTTGGGATTTTTTTAGACCTTGTATTGTAATGTAGGAGTCTCCGTTTCACATAAAGAACACTACATAGTAACATAAACATATCTCAAGTTAAAATTTGTGTTTGTAAAAATGTTTTAAGGTCCTCGTCGTAGTGACGAAACTTCTAAGAATATTTCACCTAAGTGGTGAGTTTTGAATATCAGGTCCACTGTGAAAAGTGCAAATGGGATCATAAGGTTGAGCTAGAACCAGTTAGATATTACGCCCTTATGCATAACTAACGTTCCCTATACTTTTTAATGATGAATACAAAGTGGAAACTCAAGCTAGTTTTACAAGTTCACATAGGGACCAATAGAAAGATGACAATACATAATTATTAACTGCAACATCTGTACAACCATTGTGCAAATGACCATGCAATGCCTGTATATTTTTTAATAATTTCATTAGTGTAATTAGAATTTACACTATTCCCATCATTCAAAACACATTTTTATCCCTAAGAATGTCATGTCTTTGTGCTGAAGAGGTGTTTGTTCACTTGCAAGGTCCAGTGTACAAATTTAACAACTTACCATTTTTATTTGATTATCAATTTTGCGTAGTTCTCATAAAATATCATTTGTCAAAGAATAATTCTAGGCAAGCTCAGGAGCATATAATTAGCCAAGTGATTGCAGGGTTTGCAACAGCATGCTCATAAGCTCCTATCAGTCTACCTAGGTTTACTCTTAAACAAAGGATATCAAGAGAACTAAGCAACATAATCAAATTAAAATGGGAAGTTGTTTAAAATGTCATGCCCTGTCTAATCTATATAAGATACATTTTTGCTGTCTCTATAAATTCTCACCCCAAAAAAGTCCTAGGTTTAAATTATTAATAGCTATTTTCAAATGAAATGTTGTACCACCTGATTTTCAGTCCAAAACAAAACAAAACCACTCACTGCTTAATATAAAATTAATTTTATTCAAAGCTGCATTAAAAACATCTCAGGTTAAAAACATGAAGGTAACAAGGTCAGTCTAACCTCAGCTTAACAGCCGTACTCATCGACTGATCCAACTGACTGCCTTCTAACATGTTATATACATGCAATCAATCATAAATATCAACAGTTATGCCAGTCCTTTTAACCTGTTGTGAACCAATACTAACAGTGTCATAACAGCAACTTATATTTTAACTGATCAGATAAAGGGGACCTACAGTCAGTCACATGGATGCTTAGATAACCAACTAACATTATTTATTTATAGCTTAAACACTATGATATCATCACTTAAAATGTTTGATTTATTTTTGTTATTGCTATTATTTCAATATAAATTTTTATTACTGAGTGTACAGTATTAACTCTTATAACTTAGTACTCGTAAACTCTCTAAGATAGCACTGTCACAAACGTAAACTAGAGCAGGCTTTGAGAAACTTTATGGGGTAGATTTAACAATAATCGAGCGAACATGATTCGCTGTAGCGGATCATGTCTGCTCAACCTCACTAAATGCTGACAGCATACGCTGTCGGCATTTAACATTGCACAAGCATTTATAGTGAAATGCTTGTGCAATGCTGCCCCCTACTCACTGGCGGCATATTGGTTGCTAGCAGGGGCTGTCAATCATCCCGATCGTATCAAGGTGATTTCAGTCCGCCACCTAAAAGGTGGCGGGCAAGTTAAAGAGCGACGCTCTTACGGCCGCTGCTTCTTAACTTCAGTTTCAGGCAGACCTGAAATGATGGGACCCCAAAGCACCATCCTCTGCTTAATAAATGGACCCCTGCTGATTCTTGGCTGCTAGCAGGGGGTGTCAATCAGCCCGATTGTATAGGATCGGGTGGATTGATGTCCGTAGCCTCATGCAGAAACAGGGGCATCAAGCTCCATTCAGACCTTGATAATTCGGCCCTTAGATCTCATTAGTTGATCCCAATAATTGATTAAATCAAATTGTACATTTTGCCAAATGATAAGACTTCAAGATAGGAGAATATGCACCTGTTTGATACTACATTCTTTAAACTATCATCTGTTGTAGTGGTTTATTTATAATATTGTATTTCTGATAATATGTACAGTATATATTACATTTCTCATAATCATGCCTTTTTAAAAAAAAAAAAAAAAAAAAAAGGTCTTGAATTAAGTATTTTCTGTTCAAATTAGATATTTGAAATGTGGCTGTATTTATAGTTTTCTTGCAGAATCTCCTTTCCCTAAGGTTATTCTCCAATACTATAATAGCTTTGTTATATTCTTTTTCATCAGAGCAATTACTTTTCAATCTAATAAATTGGCCCTTTGCTATTGCATGGGGGACATGATTGCTTTTAGCATGTAGTAAGGTGTAAGGCTATGGGCTTATGTAAGGGATTGGAAAATGTTCATGATTTAATTCAATGCACAAATAATTAATCAAACTGTTAATGTATTAGCAGTTTATATTCAAACTTTGCTTTTAGAAAACATTTATATTCAGTATGTATATATATATATATATTGTATATATATAACAGTATGGAAAATGCAAAAAGACCCAAAAGATTTATTTGAAAATACGATTCACCCTGTACTATATTGAAAAACACTATTAATACATTATTTGATGTTTTAATTTGTGCATTTAATGTATTTTTGAAAATATACACTCATTTCAAATCTGATGACTGCAACACCCTCCATAACAATTGGGATAGGGGCAAATTAAGACTAATTGTGATATGGCAATAATCCAACACTTTGAGAACAACATTCCCCAAAGATAAATCGGTAGGATTTTGGGCATTTCACTTCTACAGAGCACAATATAATTAAAACATTCAAGGAATTCGGTCAAATCTTGGTGCGTAAAGGGCAAGGCCGAAAACCACTCCTGAATGCACATGATCTCCGATCCCTCAGACGACACTGTCTCAAAAACCGCCATAAGTCTGTATTGGATATCCTGACATGGGTTTATCAATACTTTGGTTAACCTTTGTCAGTTAATACCATTTGCTGCTGCATCCACAGATGCAAGTTAAGGCTTTACTATACAAAGCAGAAGCCTTACATCCACACTGTCCAGAAGCGCTGCTGACTTCTCTGGGCTCGGTCTCATCTGAGATGGACAGTAGCACAGTGGAATCATTTTTTGTTTCTGACGAGTCAACATTTCATATAGTTTTTGGAAAAAAACAGCCGTTGTGTTCTACGGCCAAAGAGGAAAAGGACCATCCAAGCTTGTCAGGGTTTTTTCCCTGATTTGTTTGCCATGTGCTGCTGGCAGCCATTTTACTTACTTCTTACTGAATCAGGTATATAGTGTGTGATGCTGCTCATTTCCTGCACACTCTCTTATGGCCAGACTGGTGTACATCATCCATGTGAGACAGGTTGCAGTCTCATAATTGTGATGTCATCACTTATTACTTAAAGGGCCTCTGTTCAGTATGCTTTGCCCTTGCGTTGTCTCAGACCTGTGTGTGAGTTCCTGTGTTCCAGTTCCTGTGTATTACCTGGCTGTCTGATGTCCACCCTGGTTCCTGATCCCTGGCTTGTTCCTGACTCTGCTGTTCTCCTTGTTCCTGATTCCGGCTCATCTGACTACTCGCTTTGGTTCCTGACTCAGCTCGTCTGACTACTTGCTTTGGCCAGACATTTACTTTGAGATGTTACCTCAGGCGTTTCTCTCTGACAGAGCTAAGGTGGGATTTCTCATCTTGTTACTCTCTGGCACAGCTCTTGCCTGGGCTAATCCCTTGTGGGAGACTAATAAACCTGTGATTTCAAATTACCCTGAATTTGTGGCCTCTTTCAAAGGGTATTTCATGTTCCGGCTCGCTCCTCCTCTGCTGCTAAATGACTCATGTCCATTCAGCAAGGTACGAGATCTGTTGCTCAGTATGCCATTGAGTTCTGTACGCTTGCCGTAGAGGTAGGTTGGAACAATGAAGCCCTTGTTTCCGCCTTCTTTCATGGGCTCTCTGATGCGATTAAAGATGAAGTTGCTGCCCGAGATTTACCAGAGGATCTCGAGGCATTGGTGTCTTTTTTTAAACCTAATTGACATCAGACTCAGAGAGAGGCTCTCTTTCAAGGAGCGCTTGCCGGGAGCCTCCTGTTCTGTTGTCTCCTACGTGTTCATTCCCACCCATGACTCCCTCTCCTCCCATGCCTCCTGGTCCAGAGTCACCAGGTACTGCTGAGCCGATGCATTTGTGATTCATGCATCTCTCCATTACGGAGAGGGCCTTTAGGAGGAGGGAGGGGCTCTGCCTCTATTGTGGGTTACAGGGCCACCTTTTAAAGTCTTGTCCTACACGACCGGGAAATGCTTGCACCTAAGGTCCTGTTGAGGGCAGACCTTGGGTGGTTTATCCTCGTCCCTTGAACTGCTAAAGGAGAAACCTTTGGTCACGGGTGTCCTTTCCTGGGTGTACTCCTCCGTAGTCACCCAGGCTCTTGTTGACTCCGGTGCTGCAGGCTATTTCATTGACAGTGTTTTTGTATCAAAGCACTTCATTCCTGTATTGCCTCGATCATTTGTTTGCTATTGAGGCCATTGATGGCAGGCCCCTTCAGCGCGCACTCATTACTCACGAAACCACTCCATTATCCATGGCTGTTGGGGCTCTCCATTTTGAAACTCTCCAGCACCAGGTGATAAACTCTCCACATTTTCCAGTTGTTTTGGGTTATCCCTTGCTCCAAAAGCACAATTCCAGTCTCGGCTGGCACAGGTCCGGAATTTTGTCATGGTCTCCGCAATGTATCTCCACTTGTCTTCGGAAACCAGTCAAAGTCTTGTGCACTTCTTCGGTATCTCAATTGCCAGAGGAGTACCAAGAGTTCCTAGACATTTTTGACAAGGTGCGTGCTGGTACGTTGCCTCCTCACCGGTCTTACGATTGTGCCATTGACCTGCAACCTGGAGCCATTCCTCTATGGGGCCAGGTTTTCCCTCTGTCTGTTGCAGAGAATTGTGCTATGGAGGAGTATGTTGCCGATGCTCTGTCGCGGGGGATCATCTGCAAATCCTGTTCTCCTGCAGGGGCTGGCTTCTTCTTTGTGAAGAAAAAAGGTGGCGAGTTAAGACCATGCATCGATTATAGGGGTCTTAATCGTCTCACCATTAAGAATGCTTACCCTATTCCGCTCATTACGGAACTCTTAGACCACCTCAAGGGAGCTGTGGTCTTTTCTAAACTTGATTTGAGAGGAGCATACAATCTCGTTAGGATCAAAGAGGGCCATGAATGGAAAGCAGCATTTAACACCAGGAGCGGGCATTATGAATATATTCTAATGCCCTTTGGCCTATGTAATGCTCCTGCTGTTTTTCAGAAATGTATTAATGATGTCCTATGAGATATGTTGAAATAGTGTACATACATTCACCCACACTTGAGGCTCATCGTTCTGATGTTCCACGGATACTTCAGAGACTATGTGAGAACAGACTGTATTGTAAACTCGAGAAATGTGAGTTCCATCAGACTCAAGTAACCTTCCTAGGTTATGTAATCTCCATTGCAGGGTTCTCCATGGATCCTGACAAGTTGTCTGCAGTTCTGCAGTGGCCTCGCCCAGTTGGTCTTCACTCTATTCAACGTTTTCTGGGCTTCGCCAATTACTATAGAAAGTTTATTAAAAACTTTTCTTCCTTGGTCAAACCTATCACAGACATGACCCGTAAAGAGAATGATTTGCTCCATTGGTCACCTACTGCCATTAAGGCATTTGATAGTCTTAAGACTGCCTTTCGTTCTTGAGGTCGATGCATCTGAGACTGGAGTAGGTGCTCTCTTGTCTCAAAGTCCTACGTCTGATGGTTCCTTGCATCCGCACAGTTTCTTCTCTAAGAAATTGTCTCCAGCGGAGGGCAATTATGAAATTGGCGACAGGGAATTACTGGCCATAATTTTGCCACTCAAGGAATGGAGGCATCTTCTCGAGGGTACTAGCGTACCAGTGATCATTCTTACTGACCACAAGAATTTAACTTATCTATCTGAAGCAAAATGTTTGTCGCCCCGACAGGCTAGATGGGCGCTATTTTTGTCTCGGTTTAATTATGTGGTCGCCTTCCTGCCTGATAGTAAGAATGTTAGGGCTGATGCCCTCTCTCGACAATTTTCACCTCTGTTCAAGGAGGAGTCTGAACCTACTCCAGTTATACCTCTTGACCATATTTTGGCTACCATACATACAAATTTGACTTCTCCCTTGGAGGAGGAGATCCTGGCTGCACAAACCAATGCACCTCCTGAGAAACCTAGTGGTAAGTGCTTTGTTCCTGAGAATCTTCAAACTAAACTTTTGCACACTTACCACTATCCTAAAGCTGCAGTTCACCCGGGCAAGAACCAAATGATTGGCCAGGTCTTCATTCTGATGTTGCTGTGTATGTTGCCTCCTGCTCAGTTTGTGCACAGAATAAGACTCCTCGACGTCTTCCTGTGGGTCTTCTTCAACCTATTGCTAATGGTGAGTGTCCTTGGACACATCTTTCCATGGACTAAATTGTCAAGCTCCCTGTTTCCAATGGCAATACTGTTATCCTAATGGTGGTTGACCATTTTTCTAAAATGTCACATTGCATTCCCTTGAAGAAGCTGCCTACCGCTCAGGAGCTTGCTTCACTTTTTGCCCGGGAGGTCTTCCGTTTACATGGGTTATCCAAGGAGATAGTCTCGGACAGGGGTAGCCAGTGTGTCTCCAGATTTTGGCATTCCTTTTGTGCTCAAATGGGGATCCAGCTTTCCTTCTCTTTGTCATATCACCCTCAATCCAATGTTTTTCATGTCTCCCTCTTGAAACCATTGGTTTGTAATCGGTTTACCACTATGTTGCCTCATCCCATCCTATCTCTGTTGACAACCATGAAGAATATGAGGTCAGCAGCATTATTGACTCTCATATGTCCAGGGGCCGCGTTCAGTATTTGGTTCACTGGAGGGGTTATGGTCTGGAGGAACGTTCATGGGTTCCCTCCTCTGATGTTCATGCTCCTGCCCTTCTCCAAGCCTTCCATGCCCGTTTCCCCAATAAGTCTATGGTCCTCCTGTGGGGGAGGGGTCATTGAGGAGAGGGTACTGTCAGGTTTTTTACCCTGATTTGTTTGCCATGTGTTGCTGGCAGCCATTTTATTCACCTCTTACTGAATCAGGTACAGAGTGTGTGATGCTGCTCATTTCCTGCACACCCTCTTATGGCCAGACTGGTGTACATCATCCATGTGAGACAGGTTGCAGTCTCAGAATTGTGATGTCATCACTGATTATTTAAAGGGCTTCTGTTCAGTATGCTTTGCCCTTGCGTTGTCTCAGACCTGTTTGTGAGTTCCTGTGTTCCAGTTCCTGTGTATTACCTGGCTGTCTAACGTCCATCCTGGTTCCTGATCCCTGGCTTGTTCCTGACTTTACTGTTCTCCTTGTTCCTGATTCCGGCTCGTCTGACTACTCGCTTTGGTTCCTGATTTGGCTCGTCTGACTACTCGCTTTGGTTCCTGACTCAGCTCGTCTGACTACCAGCTCTGGCTTTGACTCCTGGCTTGTTATTTGACTTGTGGACTTTTTATTATTTTTTGTTATTAATAAAGGTGTGATTATTTTTGCACTTCTCGTCTCAGTCTGATTCCTGGCACCCTGACAAAGCTGTTACGAGTATCAGGGCCAAAAGCCAGTGTCTGTCATGGTATGGGGGGTGTCAGTGTCCATGGCATGGGTAACTTGCACATATGTGAGGGCACCATTAATGCAGAAATATATGTATACATTTTGGAACAACATATGCTGCCATCCTAACATTGCCTTTTCCAGGGACGTCCCTGCATTTTCCAGCAGGACAAGGCCAAACCACATTCTGCCTGGATTTCAAGCACATGGTTATGTAAGCAGAGAGTGCAGGTGCTAGCATGGCCTGCCAGCAGTCCTGACCTGTCTCTGATTGAGAATGTGTGGTGCATTATGAAGCACAAAATAAGGCAACAAAGGCCCCTACAGTTGCGCAGCTGAAGATAAATGGAGGAAAATTCTGCTAGCTAAACTTAACCATCGGTGTCGTCAGTGCCCAAATAAGTGTTAATAAACAAAAATGTGATGTAACACAGTGGTAAACAGTCAACTGTTCCAACTTTTTTGGAGTGTGTTGCAGTCATCAGATTTTAAATCAGTGTATATTTAAAAATAAATAAATCACAAAGTAAAACATCAAACAATGTGTTAATAATTTGTTTTCAATATAGTACAGGGTGAATTGAATTTTCAAATTACTCTTTTTGTTGTTTTTTTTTCATTTTCCATACTGTCCCAATGTTTCAGAATTGGGGTTGTAGTATTTAATAATATCTGAACTGAGGTGTTGTATGTAAACTAGCCTCAAACTTCAGAAAATCTAGAAGGTTAAAAGAAAAACAAAAAAGGGATAAATATATGTATTTTAAAATATATAATATATATCATATGCCTTTAAGAGTATTGCCTTTAAGAAATGTTATACTTGTTTTCTATTTTTGTTCTCATAGCAAAGATTATCTAGAAAGAATGGGATTGCGTGAGACCGATAGTGCTAGGCTAGTGTGAGAATATTTGCTTATTATGAGAAAACTCTTATCTTGCTATAACGATAGAAATGCATGTGAAAGCTTTAGGTTTAGTTATTAGTATTGCTAAGGGGGCTAGGGAATTTGCTGAGTAACATCTTGGAGAAAAGATACAGCATCTGCCTGTGTTCTACTGAATTATTACTCTCAGCACTGTTGCATGGTATTAATACCTTGACCGAAACCCGAAGATAAGTAATACATTTATATGCTTAATCACTGCTTTGTTTAACTGTACTTGAATCACTGCCCTAAGTTTATAATATACACTGTTATTACTATACTGCATTTTCGTGTGTCTGTTGATCAAATTGGCTTTTAATAAAAGGTTTAAAAATATAATCTCCTCAAATGTTAACATCAAAAGTGAATATTAAAAATGTAAAACTCCAAAAATGTGAGACAGCTCCCACCAACCGTTATATAAGTTGGCGTAAGAAGGGGCATATTTTGTCCCAATGGCTGTCCCACATTTTTGGAGGTAGGACATATCATCAATGTCAATATAATTATGTGTTAAGAGGAACTCATCAACTCTCAACACATACTCCTGAAAGGCATCTTTTAAATAATTCCTTGCTGACAATAAATTACCAAAAGATAGCAATCACTTGTCATGAGGGATAGAACTATATAAGGAAGTTACATCAACAGTAAACCATTTGAATTCTTCAGACCATATTTTTTGTAATATTATTAATAGATGTTTCATGTCCCTACGATAACTAGAAAGATTGATCATCAGTGGTTGTAATATATTGCAAGCCATTGGGATAAATATTCTAAAACCTATTCCTAAAACTATGGGACACCCCTTTACATTATCGAGTGATATATGGACACTAGGAAATATAAGGAATACTGGTACTCTTAGATGTTTGGCTAGAAGAAATTCATTTTTTTTATCACTAAAGCCATACTTCAATCCATCATCAAAAATATCTCTCAACTGATTTTTAAATTAGTTAGTTGAACTAATGAATGACTGTTAACAGCATAAGGGAACAAATGTCTAAGGACTTCATTCTTGTAGTCATTTATATCCCAAACTACTAGACTACTATTTATAACTATATCATGTATAAAGTTTACTGTTCTTGTTGTGTGAGATTAGATTTTATTTCTTTGGGGGCTATTCATTTTATAAAAAAAATTTTCTATAAGATTTAACTCCACCCTATTTTGAAACTTCTTCAAGATCATACCCTTTGACTGTGTGGGGTAAAACACAGTTTAAAGATGTTTCATCTCAATCTTATTGTTAATTAGATAACTTTTCATGAGCACTTGTTCATTTTGTATATCAACTAATAATACATTCAAGAAATAATCTTGAAATGTGTCTAAAACATAATCATTATATCTTGACTAATCTATTTATATAGTACTCTGAGTAGGTGGAAATAATGCAGACCAATTGGCATTAGAGAAATGTTTTTTGAGCAACAAATTCTGAATTACCTTATTAACATCTATGAATGTTTCTGAGAGATTACATTTCTTTTCTGGAGCAAAAGCTAAATAAAAATGCAATACTCTTTCTTCTATTGAGGTGAGTGTTGTAATTGATAAGTGCATTATCAGTCTGGCTTCCTACTTTTACTTGGTCTGTATGTCTTAAACATATAATCACCCCAAAGGGGTGTGTGGCTGTTTCCTAGTGTGACCTCTTTGTTATACTGGTTTTGTTGGAGGAGGAAACTGTATCTGAACCACACCCTAAGTTGTTATCATTAGTATTGAAGTTTATCTTAGTGTGTAATCCAAGTTTCTGTGGTTTAAGGACTTTTCTCTCCTTGTTGTTTAAAAATCTATCATATGTCATTATTCCCTGGTAATCTATAGTAACTGTAAGTCGTTTTCTGTTCTTAAACTCAAATTCAAATTTATCAGACTGCTCTTGGATTCTCAATTGTTTCAGCAATTCATCTGTTTTATCTACAGTCAGTATGCAGTTTGTTATGACTTACATGCTTTAATATCTTCTCTGAACTTTTTCAAAATTTGGCCCATTTTATCGATGACTAGAAACATCAGAGCTAATGAGCACTTATTAATAATTTGACATCATCTGTTGCAAAATTTTATATTTGGTCTACCTATATTTATTTCTAAAATACTCAGATAGATAGAAACAATGTAGTTCTATATCTTTCTCTTGTCTTCTAAATTTATGTAGAGCTTGTTACAGAGTATTAGGAGACTTACCTTCTGTAGCTGGGTAGGGTCTGTGGAATAGTATCTGTGCAGCATCTGCTTCTGTAAAGGTACTGTTACATTACTAGGTTTAGTATCATTATCTTAATTTTCTGCAGAGATTGCTCTAATGTGTTCCATAACTTATAAAGTGAGTTCAAAAGCACAGTCCTAATTCACCGTCCAAATGACTTCTGTAGTGATGTGCTCCCTACCAATATTTCCGGTACCCAAAATGTGAAATGATAAAAACTTTATAATGCAACAGGACTAGGAAGTGGTCTTAAGTAGACATCATGGATGTCAGCTCAGAAATGTAGTATAATAATGTCCAAGAGGACTTGCATTTTCCAGATTATAGGGTCAACTGCCAGGATGCATGAAACTAATAGAAAATATGGATGCAGGGGAAAAAAAACACTTTCTGGGTTTTGCTAAATCAATTTCTCATTTTATTTATTTTATTCTGCCTAAAAAATAAATTCAAATGGGTAACATTAAACAATTCAGATGCAAAAAACACCAAATTTGTCTGAGAAGGGGCTAATACTCCGAGACACCACCTAAATAAAATTGGATTGATCACTTTGCAAAATGCAAAGATTTCTGGTTTATATATATATATAAATATATATATATGTATATATATATATATATATATATATATATATATATATATATATATATATATATACAGTATATACAGTATATACTGTATATATGTGTGTGTGTGTGTGTGTGTATGTGAAAAAGATTAATTGGATTTCACATTAACTGGTTTATAAACCAATGACTCATGTGAAATCCAAGGGGTCCGTCCTGTATGATATAATACTATCTGATCCTGCACCCTAGTTGCTGCTGAACTTAGGGATTGGTGAGAGTGCATATCTATTGTGTAAGAATATAAATTCAAAATGGGTTTATATTTCATATTATGATTCAGATATGTAGATGGTTTCACAGTACCAGAAGCCAACTCTGCCAATTTAATACTTTTCTGACATATTGATATTCATGATATATTTATATTGAACATTGATTTAAACACATTTTGTTCTTCTGTGTTCTGCATATACTTCCTTCTGTTTTTGCAATCACGCAGCAAGCTGCTTAAATGGGTAAATTATTGATTTAAACTCATATTGAGAGCTGCATTTCAATGAATATAAAAGTAGATGCGAGGGGCTGAAATTTAGAAAGGCAAGTGGTTCATGAGACCACAGGACATGCATGATTAACTCTCACTGTTAATTTCACCATGTACGCACTGGGAACCTAACCTGGTGTTTTAAAGAAGAGATCAGTTATACATTTGAAAACATAAATTGAGCAGAACCTTGTTTATTTTCCATTCAGTATTTTATTTATGCAACTGGGCTTTTCTTTGGTTGGTTTGCAAATAATTCTGCATTGACCAATTTATTTATTCCTACAGCTGCCTGGTTAGTCTACTTAAAATTCACAAAATCTTGATTTTTTTTGTTTTGTTTTGTTTTAAATATGATCCGCTAAACTAATTACAAGAAATGAGATTATAATGACAATTTTTTCCCTCCAGTATACATTGTAATTTATATTTATGTGTGATAAAATATCCCATTGCACAATTAAAAAGTTCTGGTAATTGTTTCCAAACATATTTTCATGCTTTGTCAAAGTTACTATTTAAGAAAAAATATATAATATATATATATATTTATAAAAACAAATCTCCTGCCATTTAACCCCCTGAGAGCACTTATTTATTAGTGCGTTATAGAATACATGCATAACTGTTTTGAGGGTTAACATAAAGTATATTATAGTATCAAAAGTAGAAAATTTTGTAAGCATCACTGAATTCAAACAATTCAAACATTTTTCAGAATAATCATATTCTAAATTACAGGCAGCATGAACCAGTTTGAAAGAAACCACAGTGAAGTCTAATGATTTTTTACTATTCCTCCAGCCTCTGTTTGATATATCTGAATCAAGTCCGCAGGCTGGTAACATTTTTTCCAGATGGATTTTTCATGGCTGTTAAAACAATCATATCAAATGAAAACTGATATAAATTTACATAGAAACAATGCATGCCATTTTCATTTGCACATTAATAAAATTTACCCATTTTTTCTATTGCTTTGTAAATCTGTAACAACAGTAAAACAGTAATTCTCAGCCTGTTTGTGACACCGTGATTAAATAAAGACCTGAGGCTTCCATTAGGTAGATGGATTAAACAAATGGCACAATGATTTATCAAATTTATAGGCAACATTTCTATTAAAAAGTATATATTTTCAATATGTTTTTTTACATTTTGCAATTGTAAATGTTTGAAATAAATAAGACTTATTTCTTTCTTCATCATTAGGAACTTATACTTTAAGTAGTAAAATATGGGCAATGTGCCTACAATAATTGATGAGCAGTCAAAATGTATTAATTTGAAAAAAACACTTGAAGGGCCTGGTGATGTAAAACTCTCTGCTGAGATTATCAAAGAAGTCTCTTCAGTACTACACGGTCCATCAAATAATTTTATATAGGCACATTTTAGCTTGGGAGATTTATATCACACTATGTAGAGTTCTGTATGTAAAGGAGAAATATCTACATTACAATATAATGCTACCCCCCAAAGATTTTGCATGATTTTTCTTGATTCTTTTAATCATCAGAGCCTAAGTCTCAGAAAAACAGAGCTGAAACCTGCTATTCTATTTATTTAAAAAAAAGAATATTTGGTAAGATATGTTGGAAAAAGCTGTGTATTTTTTTAAATTAAAACATTTTTGGGGCGGAGCAATTCCTTGTTTTAATGTTTGGCAGAAGATTTTACTAAAAGGTATGCTGTACTCAATATTTGTATCCAGTATGGCACTTCCTGTTATTACTAATTGGTGTATAGTTACTTCCTGCTAATGATCAATTGCTTATAAATACTTCCTGTTAAGGATCTGTGAAGATCATTGAACAAATTGGAAAGCTTTCCCAAACTGGAGAGGTGTCTGCAATTTTAATTAATCTAGATAACTAACATCACAACAATTTAAAAAAAAAATGTGTTAATAATCAGCTGCAGATTATAATAGAGATGCTATACAAACTAGACAATTTTTGAAAGGTAATATATTTTTGTGTCTGAGTGAAAATGTATGCTAATTTGAGCTGACATGCTTGATTATTATAGGGTACATACATTTATGATATAATTAATACCACCACAGATAAAACATATATTAATATTACCAGAAAACAGATGTAGCATCATACAGTAGCTATGTACATATGAGTATGTTTGTGTCTATGTATATAGCTTTGATAGTACATTAAATTATATGTTCACATTCTGCAGAATAATGTGTAATGCATTTTTAAATTATTTCAAAGTGATATCTGAACCCTAGTAAAAATGAGCTGGCTGATCTAAAACAGAACATCCATTGATTAATAAAATAAAATTAATTATGTCTTATTTATCTCCTTAATAATAATAATAATAATAATAATCTCTTTGTTATATCCAGATAATATAACACACTTGTCAGTGAAGAAGTTGATATGCCTATTGCTAAAACAATACATGTAGAATATATGTAAAGTCACCAAATTAATTAAATAGGTCTTTTCTCCCCAAGAGGACTCACAGAGCTTAAAGCACGTGCCTCACAAAATGTAATCAATACTATTGAATATTACCCAGCGTAATAAATTTTAATTATTAATACCTCACTTAATTTATTAACCTTGGATGAAGGAAAAGCTGATATGGCTGAGCTGAGATACAAACCTGCAACCCAAAGGTATGAACAGATGGCTATCTATCTATGTTGAACAATAGATCTATTTCAATCTCTTTAAAGTTCATCACTCTCTGCAGAATAATTATTTATCCACAACTGCTTAGAGGTCTTTTCACTAAGCAGCTGTGAACATATATCCCTCACAGTGATACACACACATGTGTTACAACATCATAGCTGAGAACCAATGTTTTAAAGAAAATATCAAATACAAAATGTCAGTACAAAATATTTTTGATACAAAACATATTACAACCATTAATAAATTAATAAACCTACTAAATTTCTCTAAAGAACAAAAAATATTAGAGAAAAAAACATTAAAATGTATATGCAATGACACCAACAGCCTTATTAGACTCAGGTAAACAAAAACAGGTTAATTTATTGATGTCAGATATAAGTGAGATTGATTTTGATTCCATTTTATCTTGTTTCATCAATATCTAATTTTTTTGTTTGGGCGCAAATAGGCCACTTCTCAGTGTATAATTATTTTTTTGCACTTGGAAGAGCAAATTTTCTTTCAAGCTTTATTTGAAAATTTCCCTTGACACCAGTAGACCATTTGCAACACTAATTGTGTGAAAAGCACAATAAGCTCAAAAAAATCCATTTGGGACTGATAAGAAACCACTATGCATGTTAATGATTGTACTTACTGTGAGCTACAATTTTTACATAGACGTAGCCAATAAATCTAATATTTGGGCCAAAATATAAACCTTTTTATTATCTTGCCATCTTTATCTAATTACAATACCTATGATTAAAATATTATGGCTATGTTAGAAACTGCATAAGGATAAAATCACGTGAAATTAGAAAAAAACAATTAAATTACTGACAAACTGGTGCTTGCATAGAATTCACAATTTTAGTATTCTCACTGGGCAAATGACAGAATTGAAATTACCCTGATAAAATTTAATCGCCTAGATTTAGAGTTTTGTCGGTAAAGACCCGCGGTGCTAATGCTGCTTTTTTTTCCAGCACACCCTTAAGACAACGCTGGTATTTGGAGTTGTCTGAGTGGCTGCGTTAGGCTCAGAAAAGGGAGCGTAGAGCATAATTTAGCTCCACTTCAACCCTCAATACCAGCGTTGCCTATGGTAGTGGTAAGCTGGAAAAACGTGCTCGTGCACGATATCCCCATAGGAAACAATGGGGCTGAGCTGGCTGAAAAAAAACCTAACACCTGTAAAAAAGCAGCGTTCAGCTCCTAGCGCAGCCCCATTGTTTCCTATGGGGAAACACTCTCTAAGTCTACACCTAACACCCTAACATAAACCCCGAGTCTAAACACCCCTAACCTTACACTTATTAACCCCTAATCTGCCGCCCCCGCTATCACTGACACCTGCATTATACTATTTACCCCTAATCTGCTGCTCCGGACACCGCCGCCACTTACATTATAGCTATCAACCCCTAATCTACTGCCCCTAACATCGCCAACACCTATATTATATTTATTACCCCCTAATCTGCCCCCCTCACGTCGCTGCCACCTACCTACACTTATTAACCCCTAATCTGCCGACCGGACCTCGCCGCCACTATAATAAATGTATTAACCCCTAAACCGCCGCACTCCCGCCTCGCAAACACTATAATAAATTGTATTAACCCCTTATCTGCCCTCCCTAACATCGCCGCCACCTACCTACAATTATTAACCCCTAATCTCCCGCCCGCAATGTTGCCACTACTATAATAAAGTTATTAACCCCTAAACCTAAGTCTAACCCTAACCCTAACACCCCCTTAAGTTAAATATAATTTTAATTAAGCGAAATAAATTTACTATTATTAAATAAATTATTCCTATTTAAAACTAAATACTTACTTAGAAAATAAACCCTAATATAGCTACAATATAACTAATAGTTACATTGTAGCTATTTTAGGATTTATATTTATTTTACAGGCAACTTTGTATTTATTTTAACTAGGTACAATAGCTATTAAATAGTTAATAACTATTTAATAGCTACCTAGTTAAAATAAGTACAAAATTACCTGTAAAATAAATCCTAACCTAAGTTACAAATACACCTAACACTACACTATCATTAAATTAATTAAATAAATTACCTACATTCAGCTAAACTAAAATACAATTAAATAAACTAATCTATAATACAAAAAACCCCCACTAAATTTACAGAAAATAAAAAAAATATTACAAGTTTAAACTAATTACACCTAATCTAAGCCCCCTAATAAAATAAAAAAGCCCCCCAAAATAATAAAATGCCCTACCCTATTCTAAATTACAAAAGTAATCAGCTCTTTTACCAGTCCTTAAAAGGGCTTTTTGCGGGGCATTGCCCCAAAGTAATCAGCTCTTTTACCTGTAAAAAAAAATACAACCCCCCACCAACATTAAAACCCACCACCCACATACCCCTACTCTAACTCACCCAAACCCCCCCTTAAAAAAACCTAACGCTAACCCCCTGAAGATCTCCCTACCTTGAGTCGTCTTCACCCAACCGGGCCGAAATCTTCATCCAAGGTGCGCAGAGGAGGTCCTTCATCCAGTAGAAGTCTTCATCCAGGCAGCGTCTTCAATCTTCATCCATCCGGAGCGGAGCGGAGCCATCTTCCAAGGAGCCGACGTGGAGCCATCCTCTTCATCCGGAGTCTTCTAACGCAATGACGGTACCTTTAAGTGACGTCATCCAAGATGGTGTCCCTTCAATTCCGATTGGCTGATAGGATTCTATCAGCCAATCAGAATTAAGGTAGGAAAAATCTGATTGGCTGATTCAATCAGCCAATCAGATTGAAGTTCAATCCGATTGGCTGATCCAATCAGCCAATCGTTTAGAGCTCGCATTCTATTGGCTGTTCCAATCAGCCAATAGAATGTGAGCTCAATACGATTGGCTGATTGGCTTGGAAGATGGTTCCACTCCACTCCGGATGGATGAAGATTGAAGGCGCTGCCTGGATGAAGACTTCTACCGGATGAAGGACCTCCTCTGCGCACCTTGGATGAAGATTTCGGCCCGGTTGGGTGAAGACGACTCAAGGTAGGGAGATCTTCAGGGAGTTAGCGTTAGGTTTTTTTAAGGGGGGTTTGGGTGGGTTGGAGTAGGGGTATGTGGGTGGTGGGTTTTAATGTTGGGGGGGTTGTATTTTTTTTTACAGGTAAAAGAGCTGATTACTTTGGGACAATGCCCCGCAAAAACAGAATTTATGCTTACCTGATAAATTACTTTCTCCAACGGTGTGTCCGGTCCACAGCGTCATCCATTACTTGTGGGATATTCTCCTCCCCCACAGGGAAAGGCAAGGAGAGCACACAGCAAGAGCTGTCCATATAGTCCCTCCCAGGCTCCGCCCCCCCCAGTCATTCGACCGATGGTTAGGAGAAAAAAGGAGAAACTATAGGGTGCCGTGGTGACTGTAGTGTATAGAGAAAGAAATTTTTCAAACCTGATTAAAAAACCAGGGCGGGCCGTGGACCGGACACACCGTTGGAGAAAGAAATTTATCAGGTAAGCATAAATTCTGTTTTCTCCAACATTGGTGTGTCCGGTCCACGGCGTCATCCATTACTTGTGAGAACCAATACCAAAGCTTTAGGACACGGATGAAGGGAGGGAGCAAATCAGGTTACCTAAACAGAAGGCACCACGGCTTGCAAAACCTTTCTCCCAAAAATAGCCTCCAAAGAAGCAAAAGTATCAAATTTGTAGAATTTTGGCAAAAATTTGCAGAGAAGACCAAGTCGCTGCCTTACATAACTGATCAACAGAAGCCTCGTTCTTGAAGGCCCATGTGGAAGTCACAGCCCTAGTAGAGTGAGCTGTGATTCGTTCAGGAGGCTGCTGTCCGGCAGTCTCATAAGCCAAACGGATAATGCTTTTCAGCCAGAAAGAAAGAGAGGTAGCAGTAGCTTTTTGTCCTCTCCTCTTACCAGAATAAACGAAAAACAAAGAAGAAGTTTGTCTGAAATCCTTTGTTGCTTCTAAATAGAACTTTAAAGCACGGACTACATCTAAATTGTGTAACAAACGTTCTTTCTTTGAAACTGGTAATCGGACACAAAGAAGGAACAACTATTTCCTGGTTAATATTCTTGTTGGAAACAACTTTTGGAAGAAAACCAGGCTTGGTACGCAAAATAACCTTATCTGAATGGAACACCAGATAGGGTGGATCACACTGCAAAGCAGATAGTTCAGAAACTCTTCTAGCAGAAGAAATAGCAACCAAAAACAGAACTTTCCAAGATAGTAACTTGATATCTATGGAATGTAAGGGTTCAAACGGAACCCTTTGAAGAACTGAAAGAACTAAATTTAGACTCCAGGGAGGAGTCAAAGGTCTGTAAACAGGCTTGATTCTGACCAAAGCCTGTACAAAAGCTTGTACATCTGGCACAGCTGCCAGTCGTTTGTGTAACAACACGGATAAAGCAGAAATCTGTCCTTTTAGAGAACTCGCTGACAACCCTTTATCCAAACCCTCTTGGAGAAAGGAGAGAATCTTAGGAATTTTAATCTTACTCCAGGAGAATCCCTTGGATTCACACCAACAGATATATTTTTTCCATATTTTATGGTAAATCTTTCTAGTCACAGGTTTTCTGGCTTGAACCAGAGTATCTATCACTGAATTTGAAAACCCACGCTTGGATAAAATCAAGCGTTCAATTTCCAAGCAGTCAGCTGTAGAGAAACTAGATTTGGATGTTCGAATGGACCTTGTACTAGAAGATCCTGTCTCAAAGGTAGCTTCCATGGTGGAGCCGATGACATATTCACCAGGTCTACATACCAAGTCCTGCGTTGCCACGCAGGAGCTATCAGAATCACAGAGGCCTTCTCCTGTTTGATCCTGGCTACGAGCCTGGGAAGGAGAGGGAACGGTGGAAACACATAAGCTAGGTTGAACGACCAAGGCGCCACTAATGCATCCACTAGAGTCGCCTTGGGATCCCTGGATCTGGACCCGTAGCAAGGAACCTTGAAGTTCTGACGAGACGCCATCAGATCCATGTCTGGAATGCCCCATAATTGAGTCAACTGGGCAAAGACCTCCGGGTGGAGTTCCCACTCCCCCGGATGGAAAGTCTGACGACTCAGATAATCCGCTTCCCAGTTGTCTACTCCTGGGATGTGAATTGCAGATAGATGGCAGGAGTGATCCTCCGCCCATTTGATGATCTTGGATACCTCTCTCATCGCCAAGGAACTCCTTGTTCCTCCCTGATGGTTGATGTAAGCTACAGTCGTCATGTTGTCTGACTGGAATCTTATGAATCCGGCCTTCACTAATTGAGGCCAAGCCCAGAGAGCATTGAATATCGCTCTCAGTTCCAGGAAGTTTATCGGAAGAAGAGACTCTTCCCGAGACCATAGACCCTGAGCTTTCAGTGAATCCCAGACCGCGCCCCAGCCTAATAGACTAGCGTCGGTCATGACAATGACCCACTCTGGTCTGCGGAAACTCATTCCCTGAGACAGGTGATCCTGATTCAACCACCAATGGAGTAAGTCTCTGGTCCCCTGGTCTACTTGAATCTGTGGAGAAAAGTCTGCATAGTCCCCATTCCACTGATTGAGCATGCACAGATGTAATGGTCTTAGATGAATTTGAGCAAAAAGAACTATGTCCATTGCTGTAACCATCAATCCTACTACTTCCATGCACTGAGCTATGGAAGGCTGCAGAATAGAGTGAAGAACTTGACAAGAGTTTAGAAGCTTTGACTTTCTGACTTCTGTCAGGAAGATCTTCATTTCTAAAGAATCTATTATTGTTCCCAAAAAGGGAACTCTTGTTGACAGAGACAGGGAACTCTTTTCTACGTTCACCTTCCACTCGTGAGATCTGAGAAATGCTAGAACAATGTCTGTATGAGTCTTTGCCTTGGAAAGAGACAACGCTTGATTTAGAATGTTGTCTAGATAAGGTGCCACTGCAATGCCCCTCGGTCTTAGAACCACCAGAAGGGACCCTAGCACCTTTGTGAAAATTCTGGGAGCAGTGGCTAAACCGAACGGAAGAGCCACGAACTGGTAATGTTTGTCCAGAAAGGCGAACCTTAGGAACTGATGATGATCTTTGTGGATAGGAATATGTAGGTACGCATCCTTTAAATCCACGGTAGTCATATATTGACCCTCCTGGATTGTAGGTAAAATTGTTCGAATGGTTTCCATTTTGAACGATGGAACTCTGAGAAATTTGTTTAGAATTTTTAAATCCAGAATTGGTCTGAAAGTTCCCTCTTTTTTGGGAACTACAAACAGATTTGAGTAAAAACCACTGACCTTGTTCCACAGTTGGAACTGGGTGTATCACTCCCATCTTTAACAGGTCTTCTACACAATGTAAGAATGCCTGTCTCTTTATTTGATTTGAATATAAGTGATACATGTGGAACCTTCCCCTTGGGGGTAGTTCCTTGAATTCTAGAAGATAACCCTGAGAGACTATTTCTAGTGCCCAGGGATCCTGAACATCTCTTGCCCAAGCCTGAGCAAAGAGAGAGAGTCTGCCCCCTACTAGATCCGGGGGCTACCCCTTCATGCTGTTTTGGTAGCAGCAGCAGGCTTCTTGGCCTGTTTACCCTTGTTCTAGCCTTGCATTGGTTTCCAAGCTGGTTTGGTCTGGGAAGTGTTACCCTCTTGTCTAGAGGCTGCAGAGTTGGAAGCCGGTCCGTTCCTGAAATTCTTAGCCTTGAAAGGTCTATCTTGTGGGAGGGCATGGCCCTTTCACCCAGTGATGTCTGAAATAATCTCTTTCAATTCTGGCCCAAAAAGGGTCTTACCTTTGAAAAGGATATTAAGCAATTTTGTCTTGGAAGATACATCCGCCGACCAAGACTTTAGCTAGAGCGCACTGCGCGCCACAATTGCAAACCCTGAATTTTTCGCCGCTAACCTCGCTAACTGCAAAGCAGCGTCTAAAATAAAGGAATTAGCTAAGTTAAGGTGCGTGAATTCTGTCCATGACTTCCTCGTACGGAGTCTCCCTACTGAGCGACTTTTCCAGTTCCTCAAACCAGAACCACGCCGCTGTAGTGACAGGAATAATGAACGAAATAGGTTGAAGGAGGTAACCTTGCTGTACAAAAATCTTTTTTAGCAAACCCTCCAATTTTTTATCCATAGGATCTTTGAAAGCACAATTGTCCTCAATAGGAATGGTCGTGCGCTTGGCTAGAGTAGAAACCGCCCCCTCAACCTTAGGGACTGTTTGCCATGTGTCCTTCCTGGGGTCGACCATAGGGAACAATTTCTTAAATATAGGAGGAGGGACAAAAGGTATGCCTGGCTTCTCCCACTCCTTATACACTATGTCCGCCACCCGTTTAGGTATCGGAAAAGCATCAGGGTGCACCAGGACCTCAAGGAACTTGTCCATCTTGCACAATTTTTCTGGGATGACCAGATTGTCACAAACATCCAGAGTAGATAGCACCTCCTTAAGTAATGCGCGGAGATGCTCTAATTTAAATTTAAATGTCACAACATCAGGTTCTGCCTGCTGAGAAAATCTTCCTATCAGAAATTTCCCCATCTGACAAACCCTCCCTCACTGCCACTTCAGATTGGTGTGAGGGTATGACAGAAAAATTATCATCAGCGCCCTCCTGCTCTACAGTGTTTAAAACTGGCATTTTGGATAAAATATTAGCTATGGAGTTATCCATTACTGCCGTCAATCGCTGCATAGTAACAAGAATTGGCGCGCTAGAAGTACTAGGGGTCGCCTGCGCGGGCATAACTGGTATAGACACAGAAGGAGATGATGTAGAACTATGTCTACTTCCTTCATCTGAGGAATCATCCTGGGCAACTTTACAATTTGTGACAGTACTGTCCTTACTTTGTTTGGACGCTATGGCACAATTATCACACATATTTGAAGGGGGAACCACATTGGCTACCATACATACAGAACATGATCTATCTGAAGGTACATACATGTTAAACAGGCTTAAACTGGTTAATAAAGCACAAAAACCGTTTTAAAATAAAACCGTTACTGTCTCTTTAAATGTTAAACAGGGCACACTTTATTACTGAATATGTGAAAAACTATGAAGGAATTATCCAATCTTTACCAAATTTTCACCACAGTGTCTTAATACATTCAAAGTATTGCACCCCAATTTTCAAGCTGTTAACCCTTAAAATGTGGAAACCGGAGCCGTTTACAATTTTAACCCCCTTACAGTCCCAGCCACAGCCTTTGCTGTGACTTCACCAATCCCAGGGGGGTATAAGATACCAAATGAAGCCTTCTAGGAACGTTTTTAGTGGATTTCAGACCCTCACACATGCAGCTGCATGTACTGTACTCAAAAGTAACTGCAATAATGGCACGAAAATGAGGCTCTGCCTACTACAGAGAAAGGCCCTTCCTGACTGGGAAGGTGTCTTAACAAGTGCCTGGTGCTAAAAACGTTCCCCAATGTTATAAAAGTGTGAAATTCAACTTCAAACTGCATATAATACTTAAATAAAGCAATCGATTTATCCCCTAAAAGTGTCTACCAGTTTATAGCCCATAATAAGCCCTTTATTCTGTTTGATTTTTGACTAAGAAAATGGCTTACCGATCCCCATGAGAGAAAAATGACAGCCTTCCAGCATTACACAGTCTTGTTAGAAAAATGGCTAGTCATACCTTGAGCAGAAAATTCTGCAAACTGTTCCCCCCAACTGAAGTTCTCTCATCTCAACAGTCCTGTGTGGGAAACAGCAATTGATTTTAGTTACTGCTGCTAAAATCATACTCCTCTTTTAAACAGAACTCTTCATCTCTTTCTGTTTCAGAGTAAATAGTACATACCAGCACTATTTTAAAATAACAAACTCTTTATAGAAGAATAAAAAACTAGAACTAAACACCACAAACTCCTCACCATCCCCGAGGAGATGCTACTTGTTCAGAGCGGCAAGGAGAATGACTGGGGGGGGCGGAGCCTGGGAGGGACTATATGGACAGCTCTTGCTGTGTGCTCTCCTTGCCTTTCCCTGTGGGGGGAGGAGAATATCCCACAAGTAAAGGATGACGCCGTGGACCGGACACACCAATGTTGGAGAAAAGCCCTTTTAAGGGCTGGTAAAAGAGCTGATTAATTTTGTAATTTAGAATAGGTTAGGGCATTTTATTATTTTGGGGGGCTTTTTATTTAATTAGGGGGCTTAGATTAGGTGTAATTAGGGTAAACTTCTTGTAATATTTTTTTATTTTCTGTAATTTAGTGTTTGTTTTTTTTGTATTATAGATTAGTTTATTTAATTGTATTTTAGTTTAGCTAATTGTAGGTAATTTATTTAATTAATTTAATGATAGTGTAGTGTTAGGTGTATTTGTAACTTAGGTTAGGATTTATTTTACAGGTAATTTTGTACTTATTTTAACTAGGTAGCTATTAAATAGTTATTAACTATTTAAAAGCTATTGTACCTAGTTAAAATAAATACAAAGTTGCCTGTAAAATAAATATAAATCCTAAAATAGCTACAATGTAACTATTAGTTATATTGTAGCTATATTAGGGTTTATTTTCTAGGTAAGTATTTAGTTTTAAATAGGAATAATTTATTTAATAATAGTAAATTTATTTTGTTTAATTAAAATTATATTTAACTTAGGGGGGTGTTAGGGTTAGGGTTAGACTTAGGTTTAGGGGTTAATAACTTTATTATAGTAGCGGCGACGTTGCGGGCGGGAGGTTAGGGGTTAATAATTGTAGGTAGGTGGCGGCGATGTTAGGGAGGGCAGATAAGGGGTTAATACAATTTATTATAGTGTTTGCGAGGCGGGAGTGCAGCGGTTTAGGGGTTAATACATTTATTATAGTGGCGGCGTGGTCCGGTCGGCTGATTAGGGGTTAATAAGTGTATGTAGGTGGCGGCGACGTTGGGGGGGCAGATTAGGGGATAATAAATATAATATAGGTGTCGGCGATGTTAGGGGCAGCAGATTAGGGGTTCATAGCTATAAGGTAGGTGGCGGCGGTGTCCGGTCGGCAGATTAGGGGTTAAAAAACTTTATTAGAGGTTTTGCGATGTGGGGGGTCCTCGGTTTAGGGGTTCATAGGTAGTTTATGGGTGTTAGTGTAATTTGTAGCACTGTAGTTAAGAGCTTTATGTTCCGGCGTTAGCCCATAAAACTCTTAACTACTGACTTTTTTTGGCGGTAGGAGTCTTGTCGGTAGAGGCTCTACCGCTCACTTCTTCAAAGATTGCAAATACCGGCGTTAGGCAAATCCCATTGAAAAGATAGGATACGTAATTGACGTAAGGGGATCTGCGGTAGCCTGGAGTCGCGGAAAGAAAGTGAGCGGTAGACCCTTTTCTGCCTGACTCTAAATACCAGCGGGCGTTAAAAAGCAGCGTTAGGACCCATTAACGCTGCTTTTGACAGCTAACGCCAAACTCTAAATCTAGGCCAATGTGTTTTAAGCAAAATCAACTAAACAGTATTTTTATTTTGCTGATAAACAGTAATGTATAGCTGGTTGTTGTATTTCCAATGGGGACCAATATGCTTTTTAACCCCCTTTTGCCAGGCAGCACTAAAATTCATTATTAATCAATGTGTTTGGAGTATCACCTGGAAGTCATATGGCTCTAACTATAACCCCCCCGCCCCCTTATTTAGCATTGTTTGCAAATAGAATAAAACATGTTTAGTTATATTTTACCTTTCAATTATTGGATATCAAAAAATCCATTGTCAGAGCTTCTGTAAATCAAGATCAATATTGTTATTTTATGCGTTGAAATCAAAGCTGTATTACTTTTTATGATATAATACGTATTAAATATCTACAGCAAATTAGTTAATCTACTGTTATCACTGGGTACTAAAGTCATGGAAATATGAGTCTGCTACTATATTTCCTTAGATACCTACAGTGATCTAGGTTATTTATTGTTGCAGTATGCTAAAATCATGGGATGAGCCCTACACTGCAGAAAATAAATGAAGGGAACAAGAAGGATGGGAAGCTACGCTACAGAAACAAGTTGAAATTGGGGGGCCCTAACTAACGATCACTAGAGTAGGGAGGTGTGGGGACCACTACAGTAGAGAAAAATAATAAAAAATAAATAAATACAAATATTTATATATGTATTATGTACTGGCAGACAGCTGCCGCCATTAGTGATGGTCGCCATTACTGGGAGGGCTATAGAGTTGTTTGGGGGGGATCAGGGAGGTGGTAGGGTTGAGGAGAATCACTACACTATTTGTGTCATGATTGCACAAACAGTATGAAAATAATTTCTTTCTTTTTTTTTCCGCCTAAAGTTCAGGTGTGCGGGAGTTCCAGAGAACAGTGCTACGTGACTTGCGCTTAGTTCCTCCTCTCCATCTCCAGTATGTAAATAATTTCAGTGAGAATCCCAAAGTTAGTGAAAAAGTTAACAATGGTGGCATGAAATGTACACAAATGGGCCTAGATCAGTAACTTGGTTTGTCTTCTTAAAAAATATATCGTTTTGACAGGTAAATAAATAAAAAAGGGCTCTATTTCTGTTTAAATGGAGTGATAGCAAAAATGCTAAATATTCTCTGGAATTTTGAGCAAGTTTTTCTCTGAAATTCCTGGTAGCGAAGGGGTTAAAGGGCCAATATAGTAAAAAAATGACATACTCTATTCCATTTCAGCAAGTTATTTTAAGACGATCACCCTGCAGTACTGTTTTTTTAATCCCCGCAATGGGGTTAAACAAAGAGTAGAAATACCAATTAGGACTCTCAGTGCACTGCTGGTTCAGAGCGAAAAAACAAAATTTATGCTTACCTGATAAATTTCTTTCTCTTGTGGTGTATCCAGTCCACGGGTTCATCCATTACTTGGGATATTCTCCTTCCCAACAGGAAGTTGCAAAGAGGACACCCACAGCAGAGCTGTCTATATAGCTCCTCCCCTAACCCCCACCTACAGTCATTAGACCGAAGGCAAGTAAGAAAAAGGAGAAACTATAGGGTGCCGTGGTGACTGTAGTTTTAAAAAATAAAAACACCTGACTTAAAGTGACAGGGGGGCCGTGGACTGGATACACCACAAGAGAAAGAAATTTATCAGGTAAGCATAAATTTTGTTTTCTCTTGTAAGGTGTATCCAGTCCATGGGTTCATCCATTACTTGTGGGATACCAATACCAAAGCTTTAGGACACGGATGAAGGATGAAGGGAGGGATAAGGTAGGAACTTAAACAGAAGGCACCACTGCCTGTAAGACCTTTCTCCCCAAAATAGCCTCCGAGGAAGCAAAAGTATCAAATTTGTAGAATTTAGAAAAAGTATGAAGCGAAGACCAAGTTGCCGCCTTGCAAATCTGTTCAACAGAAGCCTCATTTTTAAATGCCCATGTGGAAGCTACCACTCTAGTAGAGTGAGCTGTAATCCTCTTAGGAGGATGCTGGCCAGCAGTCTCATAAGTTAAACGGATTATGCTTCTCAGCCAAAAAGAAAGAGAAGTTGCAGAAGCCTTGTGGACTCTCCTCTTTCCAGAGTAGACAACAAACAAGGCAGATGTTTGATGAAAATCCTTAGTTGCTTGTAAGTAGAACTTTAAAGCACGAACCACATCCAGATTGTTCCTTCTTGGAAGAAGGATTCGGACACAGAGAAGGAAC
The DNA here is from genome assembly GCF_027579735.1 of Bombina bombina. Taxonomy (NCBI): domain Eukaryota; kingdom Metazoa; phylum Chordata; class Amphibia; order Anura; family Bombinatoridae; genus Bombina; species Bombina bombina. The sequence goes on from NC_069502.1 coordinate 120,596,754, forward strand.
AACAATTTCCTGATTGATATTTCTATTGAAAACAACCTTAGGAAGAAAACCTGGCTTGGTACGTAACACCACCTTATCCGCATGGAAAATCAGATAGGGTGAATCACACTGCAGAGCCGATAACTCTGAAACTCTTCGGGCTGAAGAGATAGCAACAAGAAACAAAACTTTCCAAGATAAAAGTTCAATATCTAATGAATGCATAGGTTCAAACGGAACCCCTTGAAGAACTTTAAGAACTAAATTTAAACTCCATGGCGGAGCAACTGGTATAAATACCGGCTTGATTCTGACTAAAGCCTGACAAAACGCCTGAACGTCTGGAACGCCTGCAAGACGCTTTTGAAAGAGAATAGACAGAGCAGATATCTGTCCTTTTAAAGGACTAGCTGATAATCCTTTTTCCAATCCTTCTTGGAGAAAAGATAGAATCCTAGGAATCTTAACCCTACTCCATGAGAAACCCTTGGAATCACACCAATGAAGATATTTACGCCATATCTTGTGATAGATCTTCCTGGTGACAGGCTTCCTAGCCTGGATCAAGGTATCAATAACAGACTCAGAAAAACCACACTTTAATAAGATCAAGCGTTCAATCTCCATGCAGTCAGGTGTAGAGAAGTTAGATTTGAGTGTTTGAATGGACCCTGGATTAGAAGGTCCTGCCTCAATGGCAGAGGCCATGGTGGGCAGGATGACATGTCCACCAGATCTGCATACCAAGTCGCAGGAGCAATTAAGATCACTGAAGCTTTTTCCTGCTTGATTCTGGCAATCAGATGCGGGAGAAGAGGAAACGGTGGAAACACATAAGCCAGGCTGAAGGACCAGGGCGCTGCTAGGGCATCTACTAGCGCTGCCCGAGGATCCCTTGACCTGGACCCGTAACGAGGTAGCTTGGCATTCTGGAAGGGACGCCATCAGATCCAGCTCCGGTCTGCCCCATATATGAATCAGTTGGGCAAATATCTCCGGGTGAAGCTCCCATTCCCCCGGGTGAAAAGTCTGCCGACTTAGAAAATCCGCCTCCCAGTTCTCTACTCCTGGGATATGGATAGCTGAGAGATGGCAAGAGTGAGCCTCTGCCCATAGAATTATCTTGGAAACCTCCATCATTGCCAGGGGACTCCTTGTTTCCCCCCTGATGGTTTCTATAGGCTACAGTCGTGATGTTGTCCGACTGAAATCTGATGAACCTGACCGCAGCCAGTTGAGGCCATGCCTGAAGAGCATTGAATTTCACTCTTAGCTCCAAAATATTTATCCTGAGTCCACAAACCCTGAGCTTTCAGGGAGTTCCAGACCACGCCCCAGCCCAGAAGGCTGGCATCTGTTGTCATTATAGTCCACTCTGGCCTGCAGAAGCTCATTCCCCTGGACAGATGGACCCGAGATAACCACCAGAGAAGAGAATCCCTGGTCGCTTGATCCAGATGTAGCAGAGGAGACAAATCTGTGTAGTCCCCTCTCCACTGATTGAGCATGCAAAGTTGTAGTGGTCTGAGATGTAGGTGGGCTAATGGAACTATGTCCATTGCCGCTACCATTAGGCCGATTACTTCCATACACTGAGCCACTGACGGCCGAGAAATGGAATGAAGAGCACGGCAGAAAGTTAACAGCTTTGATATCCTGACCTCTGTCAGATAAATTTTCATTTCCACTGAATCTATCAGAGTCCCTAGGAAAGAAACTCTTGTGAGAGGGGAGAGAGAACTCTTTTCTCTGTTCACCTTCCACCCGTGAGACCTCAGAAAGGCCAGAACAATGTCCATATGGGACTTGGCGACTTGAAGAGTCGACGCCTGGATCAAGATGTCGTCTAGGTAAGGAGCCACTGCTATGCCCCGCGGCCTAAGAACCGCCAGTAGGGACCCTAGAACCTTTGCAAAGATTCTTGGCGCCATGGCTAACCCGAAGGGAAGAGCCACAAACTGTTAATGCCTGTCTAAGAAGGCGAACCTGAGGAACTGATGATGATTTCTGCGAATCGGAATGTGCAGATAAGCATCATTTAAGTCCACGGTAGTCATATATTGACCCTCCTGGATCATAGGAAGAATGGTTCGGATTGTCTCCATCTTGAAGGATGGGACCCTGAGGAATTTGTTTAGGATCTTGAGATCCAAGATTGGTCTGAAAGTTCCCTCTTTTTTGGGAACTATAAATAGATTTGAATAGAAACCCTGCCCCTGTTCCTCCCTTGGAACTGGGTGGATCACTCCCATAACCAGTAGATCCTGGACGCAATGTAAGAATGCCTCTCTCTTTAACTGGTTTGCAGATAGTTGAGAGAGGTGAAATCTCCCCTTTGGTGATGAACCTTTGAATTTGAGAAGATATCCATGTGAAACGATTTCCACTGCCCAGGGATCCTGAACGTCTCTTACCCAAGCCTGGGCGAAGAGAGAAAGTCTGCCCACGGAGTCTCCACTTGTAGAGCCACTTCTAGAGACTCAAACCAAAAGGCCGCTGCAGCCGTAACTGGAGCAATGCATGCGAGAGGCTGGAGAAGAAAACCTTGATGTAAGAAAATTTTTTTTAGGAGACCCTCCAATTTTTTATCCATAGGATCTTTGTAAGCACAACTGTCTTCAATCAGAATAGTTGTACGCTTAGCTAAAGTAGAAATAGCTCCCTCCACCTTGGGGACCGTTTGCCACGAGTCCCGCACGGCGTCAGCTATGGGGAACATCTTTTTAAACACAGGAGGGGGAGAGAACGGTATACCTGGCCTATCCCATTCCTTAGTTATAATTTCCGAAACCCTTTTAGGGACTGGGAAAACATCAGTGTAAACAGGCACTGCAAAGTATTTGTCCATTTTACACAATTTCTCTGGTACCACAATGGGGTCACAGTAATCCAGAGTCGATAAGACCTCCCTAAGCAATAAATGGAGGTGTTCAAGCTTAAATTTAAATGTTGACATGTCAGAGTCGGGCTGAAGTAATAACTTCCCTGAATCTGAAAGATCACCCTCAGATATCAAATCCCTTGCGCCAACTTCGGAACATTGTGAGGGCATAACGGACATATCTACTAAAGCGTCAGAAAGCTCTGTATTTGTTCTAGCCCCAGAGCTGTCTTGCTTTCCTTGTAACCCTGGCAGTTTAGACAACACCTCTGTGAGAGTAGAACTCATAACTGCCGCCATGTCTCGTAAAGTAAAAGAATTAGACGCGCTAGACGCATCTGGCGTCATTTGTGCGGGTATTACAGGTTCTGACCCATGGGGAGAGCTAGATGGCATAATCTCCCTTCCTACAGTCTGAGAATCCTCTGGTGATATATTTTTTAAAGCCACAATATGGTCTTTGTAACTTATAGATAGTTCAGTACAAGTGGTACACATTCTAAGAGGGGGTTCCACAATGGCATCTAAACATATTGAACAGGTAGATTCTTCTACGTCAGACATGTTTAACAGACTAGCAAAGACACAAGCAAGCTTGGAATACACTTTATTAAAGCAAAAAATAGCAATTTCCTCAAACCGGTACTGTACCTTTAAGAGAAAAAAAGTAGCACTTAAACTGCAAAACAGTGAAAAAAAGTAGTAAACTCTTCAAAATTTTTACAGTGTGTATATGAGACCAAGGTAATATTGCACCCACTTGCAAATGGACGATTAACCCTTTGGCCCCCAAACCGGATTGAAAAAACGTCTACCACCGGTATAAAACCGCTAAACACCTCACCACAGCTCTGCTGTGGCGCCTACCTGACCTTAGGGACGAACAGGAATGAAAGAAACCCTCTTTAGTGGTCCTCAAACACAGAAGGACTTCTCTAGATAAGCTTGCTGTCTTAGAAGGAAAGCAACTGCGCAACTGAGGCGCGAAAATAGGCCCCTCCCACCACACTCAATGTCAGAGGGGCCTTAAAGAAACACTCCTAGGAATTTCTGAACAGCCATGTGGACAATTAAACCCCAAAAACAAAGTTTAAACACTCTAAAAAAAAAACGATCTTCATGTGTAAAAAGAAAACGTTTTTATCACCTTAATCACCAGAAACAAATAACATGAGTATTACCCAACCTTGCAAGCTTGATCCCAGTCGTTATTAAATCACTGCACCTAGCTTACCACATTTCCAAAAAGGCTCTGTCCACATTTTCTAGACTTTATCATCTCTCTAGAAAAAATTATACTGAACATACCTCAAAGCAGGCAATCTGCAGGCTGTTCCCCCAGCTGAAGTTTTCCCATACTCTTCAGTTATGTGTGAGAACAGCAATGGACCTTAGTTACAATCTGCTTAGATTATTATCCTCCAGGCAGAATTCTTCTTCTAATTTCTGCCTGAGAGCAAACAGTACAACGCCGGTACCGTTTAAAATAACAAACTCTTGATTGAAGATGAAAACTACAGGGAGTGCAGAATTATTAGGCAAATGAGTATTTTGACCACATCATCCTCTTTATGCATGTTGTCTTACTCCAAGCTGTATAGGCTCGAAAGCCTACTACCAATTAAGCATATTAGGTGATGTGCATCTCTGTAATGAGAAGGGGTGTGGTCTAATGACATCAACACCCTATAGCAGGTGTGCATAATTATTAGGCAACTTCCTTTCCTTTGGCAAAATGGGTCAAAAGAAGGACTTGACAGGCTCAGAAAAGTCAAAAATAGTGAGATATCTTGCAGAGGGATGCAGCACTCTTAAAATTGCAAAGCTTCTGAAGCGTGATCATCGAACAATCAAGCGTTTCATTCAAAATAGTCAACAGGGTCACAAGAAGCGTGTGGAAAAACCAAGGCGCAAAATAACTGCCCATGAACTGACAAAAGGTCAAGCGTGCAGCTGCCAAGATGCCACTTGCCACCAGTTTGGCCATATTTCAGAGCTGCAACATCACTGGAGTGCCCAAAAGCACAAGGTGTGCAATACTCAGAGACATGGCCAAGGTAAGAAAGGCTGAAAGACGACCACCACTGAACAAGACACACAAGCTGAAACGTCAAGACTGGGCCAAAAAATATCTCAAGACTGATTTTTCTAAGGTTTTATGGACTGATGAAATGAGAGTGAGTCTTGGTGGGCCAGATGGATGGGCCCGTGGCTGGATTGGTAAAGGGCAGAGAGCTCCAGTCCAACTCAGACGCCAGCAAGGTGGAGGTGGAGTACTGGTTTGGGCTGGTATCATCAAAGATGAGCTTGTGGGGCCTTTTCGGGTTGAGGATGGAGTCAAGCTCAACTCCCAGTCCTACTGCCAGTTTCTGGAAGACACCTTCTTCAAGCAGTGGTACAGGAAGAAGTCTGCATCCTTCAAGAAAAACATGATTTTCATGCAGGACAATGCTCCATCACACGCGTCCAAGTACTCCACAGCGTGGCTGGCAAGAAAGGGTCTAAAAGAAGAAAATCTAATGACATGGCCTCCTTGTTCACCTGATCTGAACCCCATTGAGAACCTGTGGTCCATAATCAAATGTGAGATTTACAAGGAGGGAAAACAGTACACCTCTCTGAACAGTGTCTGGGAGGCTGTGGTTGCTGCTGCACGCAATGTTGATGGTGAACAGATCAAAACACTGACAGAATCCATGGATGGCAGGCTTTTGAGTGTCCTTGCAAAGAAAGGTGGCTATATTGGTCACTGATTTGTTTTTGTTTTGTTTTTGAATGTCAGAAATGTATATTTGTGAATGTTGAGATGTTATATTGGTTTCACTGGTAAAAATAAATAATTGAAATGGGTATATATTTGTTTTTTGTTAAGTTGCCTAATAATTATGCACAGTAAAAGTCACCTGCACACACAGATATCCCCCTAAAATAGCTAAAACTAAAAACAAACTAAAAACTACTTCCAAAAATATTCAGCTTTGATATTAATGAGTTTTTTGGGTTCATTGAGAACATAAAATGAATCCTCAAAAATACAACTTGCCTAAAAATTCTGCACTCCCTGTACACTAAATCACCACATATCTCTTTATACTTCCTACTTGTCGAGAGCTTGCAAAGAGAATGACTGGGGGTGGGGGTTAGGGGAGGAGCTATATAGACAGCTCTGCTGTGGGTGTCCTCTGTGCAACTTCCAGTTGGGAAGGAGAATATCCCACAAGTAATGGATGAACCCGTGGACTGGATACACCTTACAAGAGAAATGCAGCTGATTTAATCAGTAGCACTAGTTGCACCGTGTCACTAGCACTGCTGATATAGCAAGCTGTAAGTTCTGCTCGGGAACAGCAGTGCACCACGAGTTCCGAGCGGTATTTCTACTGTGTGTTTAACCCCATTGTGGGGATTAAACAAACAGTGGTGCAGGGCCGATAGTCTTAAAATGACATGCTAACGGTTTAGAGCATGTCATTTTTCTATTGCAATGGCCCTTTAAATATTAATTTAATATAAAATTTAAAATCTAAATAAATTTTAAACATCTAAATGACTATAATTTTACATTATTAGGTTTTAAATGAAATATTATTGTATTTTAATACACTGTTGTTATATATGTATTTTTTTTTAATTTAATTAGCTTTCCTTTTTCAAATTCCCCTAATAATGATTGACTTTTCTATTAATTAAAGGGATATGAAACCCCAAATTTTCTTTCATTAGTCAGATAGAGTATGCAATTTTAAGCCAGAACTCTAAAAGGCCAGAACTCTAAAAGTCAAAGGTATGGGGCCACTGATTTTTACTATCTGCATCTGGTTCAACAAGATACAGGGGGCAATTCAGTCACCTCACTACAGTGATCTTTATAGCCCACAATGTCAACACAGAGGGGCCGAATCATCAAGCTCCAAATGGAGCTTGATGCCCCTGTTTCCACGCGAGCCTCCAGGCTCGCCAGAAACATCAGTTATGAAGCAGTGATTTCTAAGACCGCTGCTCCATAACTGGTCCGCTGCCTCTGAGGCTGCGGTCTGCAATCTGCCCAATCCTATACGATCTGGCTGATTGACACCCCTGCGAATCTGCAGGGGCGGCATTGCACAAGCTCTTCTGGTGAACTGATTTTACAATGGTAAATGCCGACAGAGATGTCTGTCGGACATGATACACTACAGTGTATCATGTGGGACAGACCTTGATAAATTGGCCCCAGAGTGTCAGAAGACAGTATCCTCTATCAAGATAGAGACAGAGGTCAATTGGAGTTGAAACTCTATGATACTTTAAGACATTTTTTGATAAAGTACATGTAGCTTGAAGACCACCAAGTCATATTTGGTATCAAAATAATCCTCATGATGTCACAATGGGATTGCTTATAAGTGTATGTGTACTGTATATACATAAACAAAATTATTAGACATAACTTCATCCATCCTATAACTTCATACAGGGCTTGTAATTTGGTTTATGGTCTGCTATAAAAAAGGGGTTGCTACCTTACTTGCCCACTCTGGAAGGCGCCTGACCGTAGAAAAAAAAGTATTTAATTGTGATTTCAGCAAAACAATATTGTCATTCTACATGGGAGTCTGAGGACATCAGTGTAAGTGACCATCTTTTCTTGCCAAGCTCCAGTGAGACAGAGTGCAATATTAGGTTCTATTATATATTATCCTTTTTTATTTAAAAACTGTTTTCCTTTTGTGTGTATTTGTGTTTGTTAATTACCTTTTTATATAAATGCACTGTGATGCATTTTTTGTTCATAATAAATGTTCCTTTATTAAGTTTTTGCCTTTGTCTAATATTTTAACCACGCTACCAAAGTGACTAGTAATAACAGTATTGTGTTTTCCTAGATTGGTTTTTGCCAAATTCTGTTTAGGGATTTTTAATATAAGTCTGAGTTTTTTTCTTAGGATTTCCCATATAATAATCTTAAAGTGGTGGTCGCAGAGATAGTTTAGTGTGGGTGGCAATAAAGGGGATTTGGGCATTTTTCTGGGCATAGTACAGACGAGAGAGTGTTTGTTAACCCTTGCACCCACTGAAGTCACAGACTTGCCTGGAGTAGCTGGACTGTGACAAACTGGTTAAGTGAAAAGGGTTGGTTAACCCTTTCTGTGACACACTGGTGAGTGTTGCAGGGTGTGTTAACCCCTGTACATCAAAACTATTTTTCTTTGTTCTTTTGGTATCTTTTTTTGAAAAACAGGAATGTATGCTCATTAGTGTGCTCACTATATAGCATCAGTTTTGCAAGAATGTTATGGATTTGCCTGAGCACTAGTGCTTAGTACACTTGAGAAAACACTAGCAGGTTTGTGCGTGAATAGGGTTCTATGAGGAAATACGTTAACTCAACTGCGATATTTGAAGTTCGTCTTTTTGCATGTCCAGTTAGCACGCAAGTGAAAACTTTTTACTTTAAACTTGTAATATGAGCGCTCAGTTCTAGCGATGTTAATGCATGAGCGGGAGCAAAAAATAGCACTTCCCCCGTAATCTAGCCCAGTCTTTGCGATAATGTTTGCAGTAATGTTATACATTGTTGCAAACACTGCTGCCATAGAGGACATATGCTTGCTCCTGAGCTCTTATGAGTCTACTGGGATTTAGGGGCCTATTTATGAATGTGCGAGCGGACATGATCTGATATTGCGGATCATGTCCGCTGCACATCGATAAATGCCGACAGCATACGCTCCAATCAGCCGCTAGCAGGGGGTGACAATCAACCCAATCATACATACAGAGCTTGATAAATAGGCCCTTTAGTCTTCAACAAAAGAAACCAGGATAATGAAGAAAATAAACTGATAATAGAATTAATATGAAAAGTTATTAAAATTGCACGGTCTATCTGATTTATGAAAGTTTAATTTTGACTTTACTGTCCCATTCATAGATGCAATAGTTTTATAAATTTGAATGATCTGCATAAAGCCTTTCTGTTGTCAAGTAACTATTTTGTGTTGGAGCAGTGGAGCAAATGGATTGGGGAAATGTAAATTTGAATTCAATATTTGTACGCATTATTTGAAGGAAAAGTGGAAGAGTAAATTGCATTTCTTTTGGAATCTGTCTTATGAAAAGTAGCTGCAAAATAGATTGCACACAAACAATGCAAAAAGGAAAATAAATTATTAGACATTGATAAGAAATCATATAGTTGTTTTACATGTTTTTCTAGTGCAAATTCCCAAATAGATAATGTTTATTAAGTGGAATGCGTAGAAAAGAAAATGAATTTCATTATTGATATAGTAAATGTGCAAGGGTTTTAAAGTGGACCTGTCAAAAACAAAAATAGCATTAGATAATGGGGCCCATTTATCAAGGTCCCTAAGGAGCTTGTGGGCCCGTGTTTCTGGCGAGTCTTCAGACTCGCCAGAAACATCAGTTATCAAGCAGCGGTCACAAAGACCGCTGCTCCATAACCCTGTCTGCCTGCTCTGAGCGGGCGGACAGGAATCGCCGGAATTCAACCCGATTGAGTAGGATCGGGATGATTGACACTCCCTGCTGGCTTCCCATTGGCCGCGAGTCTGCAGGGGGCGGCGTTGCACCAGCAGCTCTTATGAGCTGCTGGTGCAATGCTGAATATGGAGAGCGTATTACTCTCCGCATTCAGTGATGTCTGTCGGACCTGATCTGCACTGTCGGATCAGGTCCGACAGACATTTGATAATTCGGCCTCACCGTCTAGACTATACGTTGTACTTAAAGGAACATGAAACCCAACATTTTTTCTTTTGTGTTTCAGATAAAGAATGCAATTTTAAACAACTTTCTAATTTATTTCTATTATCACATTTTCTTTTTTCTCTTGGTATCTATTGTTGAAATGCAGGAGCCTTCCTATGTCTGGAGCACAATATGGCAGCAGTTGTGCAAGAATGTTATCCATTTGCAAGATCACTAGATGGCAGCACTATTTCCTGATACCTAGGTATCTCTTCAACAAAGAATACCATGGAAATGAAGCAAATAGAATAGAAGTACATTGGAAACTTTTTTTAAAATTGTATGCTCTGGGGCATATTTATTAAGCTCCGAATGGAGCTTGATGCCCCGTTTTTCTGGCGAGACTGCAGGCTCGCCAGAAACAGCAGTTATGAAGCAGCAGTCACAAAGACCGCTGCTCCATAACACTGTCTGCCTGCTCTGAGCGGGCGGACAGGAATCGCCGGAATTCAACCCGATCGAATACGATCGGGTTGATTGACACCCCCTGCTGGCAGCCTATTGGCCACTAGTCTGCAGGGGGCGGCGTTGCACCAGCAGCTCTTGTGATCTGCTGGTGCAATGCTGAATACGGCGAGCATATTGCTCTCCGTATTCAGCGAGGTCTGTCGGACCTGATCCGCACTGTCGGATCAGGTCCGACAGACCTTGAAAAATAGAGGCCTCTGTCTTAATCAAAAAGGAAATTATTTGGGTTTCACATCCTTTAAAGTCAAAAGGACATTAAAGTTATTTTTATCTATGTAAATTATATATCAGCAAATAAGTCTGCATTGCAAAAGATCTGCATAGCAAATACATGTTTAAAAGCAGTTACAATCATTATTTTACTAATAAAATCTGCATTTTTGGTTATACAGGAACATACCTCTACCAAAGATTTAGAAGTATGTTTTTTTTAGTAAAACAGACTATAAATACGTTCCTGCACTGAGCATGAAATATAGGCAAATACATTTGGAGTTTCATATCCATGTAAACATGATTTCAGCTCTATTTTGGTGTATTTAAAAATAGAGGAGGAGGACAGACAACATAACAATTCAAGCCGATCGAATACGATCGGGTTGATTGACACCCCCTTGCTAGCGGCCGATTGGATTTGAATAATTATTTTATTTATAAACAATACATTTATATAAGAGCTGATTATTTTTTAAAAGGAACTTTTTTTGTGTTGACAGGTCCACTCAAATAAATATGACACAGCAGTTACCTGAAAATGTTGAGAACATTCACAATATTTAAATAAATAGTATAAGAGATCAGGACTACGATAAATGCCAGGCATATTATTTGAGTGTAATGGTGCCTCAAACTCTAATAATCCTTAATGAAGGTTAGTGAAATTATGCATTTGTTTCCTACACATGTAAGCAGCCAATGGTATTACACATTTTAGAGAACGTACTGGCTTCATCTACATTCCAACCGAAAAAGTATTCATTATGAAAATGAGGTCATAAAAAATTGATTTGATCATTTCTTTTTTTTTTTATATAAAATGTAGAAAAACTTGCACCTTGATGTTTCAAAAATACCCCTTCTTCATCTAACTAGCAACTTTGGCCAGCACAACCAGTTGATTTTTTTCTATACTGCCTTCAGAATTACAACCATTAAAAAGTATATCCAATTTTGTCAAACTGCAGTCACATGATCTGGATTTTCCTGAATTTCAATGCATTCAATCTCTTCTCTCTCCTTCCGTTTTGCTCTTCTTTTCTTCTTGTGTCTCTTTTTTGATGGTGGAAAAAATGTTAAGAAAACAGGCAAAATGACAAAACAGTGCAGTATCGTGCAACTACCAGTCAGCAGCAAGCATTTAAACAGTGTGGAGGTCAAGTTTGAAGGCACGAAAAGAAGGGGCACCAATCCAATAACAAAACATACAACATTCTGTATAATTGCGGTGCCATGCTCCTTGAGTGAATCTTGTATGCATAGAGTTCTGGTGTGCTCAGTTGCTAATACAAAAGTATAAAGCAGAGGAGAACAGTGATCTATGGCAAAATTCAAAGTGTAGATAAGGCACATAATAGACACACAATCCATGTCAACATTCCATAATGTCATTAAGCCCAAGACCCCCAACTCTATAGAAATGACTGTGATGATTAGCCAGAAATTTCCCAATGGATGGATGACCAAGAAAAATGTTAATATCAACACTAGCAAAACACTGAATCCAGAAATCAGGACTGGCATAGTCACTGCTAAGCCATAGTGGTCCATAAAAACAAAGGTGGGATTGAATACTATAAATTTAATGCTTTGTATCAGAGAAAGAGGTCTCAACTTCTCTAGCAACTCAACCACCTCTCTCTGAGTATTTTCACTAGTCCTTGCAACAAGATACATTCGGGAAGCAATGATATTTAACTCATCACTTGATTTTGAAATGATAATATCATTTTTGAAGTGCTGAAATTCTGTCCGTCGCAAAAAAACATTTTGAAGGACATTTATAAAATCAGTCTTATTGGATGCAGAAATATTACTGGCCTTCAAGTAATGGTAATACTGTTCAATCCAAGATTCTGTGTTGAAGCCATAGCTTATGGTTTTCAAGTCTTCTTGCACAGTTGAATTCCAATATTCCAGAGGTTCATAAATATAAAACCCTATGACGGGACTGTAGTTGCTAAAATACTTTTGTTGGATAAGTGCATAAGAAACGCTAGGGGAATCACTAGCCAATAGGTTGAGAATGTTCGATCCACCACTAATTTGTAGACAACCCATAAATGAAAATGATGCATAGATCAGATACAATATAACCACAAATGGTTTCACATATGTGTTCGTAATCCATTCGTTGTAATGTTCTCTCAGAAAATGTTGAATAAAATGATTTTCATAAGGATCTGGCTCATGATGAGTGGAATGCTGATGTCCATCACTCATCATGGTCTGAAACCATATTGGTTGCCTGTCCAAATATTCCTCTGAGGGAATTTTGCAACAAAATATACTATGGTATCGATTCTGTTCTAGCTGACCAGCAAACACAAGACAAGAACCATAGAAGGAGAAGACATAAAAATAGTTTAGGATTATTGTGATACACATGTTCTGGCAGAAAATCCTGACAGATTCAATATTTGTAAAAGGGCTTGCGCCCATACCAAATGTGATGATATAAAGAGAGCTAGTCATTGTATAAGAGACCATAACATCTGAATATGCATCTGCCACTCTATCCTTAAAGGGCAAAGTTTCTCGTGTTCTGCGCCATCCTGAGAGAAGTTCAAAAACTCCTTTTGTCCCATGACCTGAAAAAACAAAAAACAAAATATATATTAAAATTATCTAAATGAAAAAAAAAATACATATATATATATATACATATATTAATGTTTTTATTATTATTATTATTATTATTATTATTATTATTATTATCTAAAGTCAATGTTTAGAAAGTGTTGGATAACAAAGAAAACTAAGAGATATTCCTCACTGCAAATTATTTTCATATTGTAAAGCTAAGGGTTTATATAAAGCAGTCTTTAGTCTTTGTTGTATTGTTAATAGGAAATCATTTGTGCTTTAAAGGCATATTAAACATACATAGAATCCATATATTTTTTTTTTAATAACTGCAAATACTTGATAGTTCATATAAACAGTTCCTACATTACCCGTTATGCTTAGGATATATATATATATATTTTTTTTATATATATATATATATATATATATATATATATATATATATATATATATATATATATATATATATATATATATATATATACATACAAATGTAAAATAGGGAACCAACACTCAATATGCAAGACAATCTCCGGGGTGCACTCCCAATCAAAATAATATTTTCACCAGCAAAGAAGGCACTCTCTGTTTTTCACAATACCATTTATTTCATACGGTAAACGTTTTTGGGGTCTCCCCCATCCTCAGACCACTTACAGTACAACACACAAACCCCTCCATTTATAGCACCTTACCTCCACCGTGAGAATTAACGTTGGAACCCCCAGCGTCCGTGTAGCGCAACTGCGCATGCGCGCCCAGAGACTAAGGAGAGCCGACAGGGACAAAACTAAAAAAGTGCAAGAGTAAAAACATACAATGTTATAGATAGATAGGCGATGCGTACAACCACATTGATATAATGTCCAATCATATAGGTATGCATTTATGACATGATAGAGTAAGACAATATCGTGGGTAATAAACAGTGAAGGATATTAAAATTGTAAATCCATTCAACCTATAAGCGGTATTAAAGTCATGTAGCGTTACTGCCAGCATTACAATATCTAATACATAATCACCCTGACTTACATACTATTAATAACATAATGATGCAGAGAAGGTCATACATTTAGTAACCACAATATGCCCATTACCAGCTTAATAAAGTGTATACTAAACCTCATTAGAGCCCTCATTAATCTCTATGTGGCAAACTAATGGACCATTATTGCCTAGGGTACATATATCGTGGTTATTATACCACATCCTGGAAGCCAAACGTCTGCTACAGAGGGAGTCCCAATGGATTTTTAATTTGGATACTATGTATCCTAAGGGACTAAATGTACACTTGGATTATCAATTTTTTCCTGTAGCTGTCATTTGAGCCCTGTCTTTACTATGTACTCAACCTCGCTACACCCTATAAGTTTATATCTGAGTCTCTTGTGGGTTCATTATGAGTATGATACCCATTACCAGTTGGGTTGGAGATTGGTATTTAGAGTGTAAAAGTTTATCTGAATTTGATAATGTGCTTAACTATGTTTATGACTAATCTCTTTAGGATTGCAGGTAGTAAGTTGACATAGTGATAGCCGCAGTGGTAGGGCGTAGCTCGTTGTTATGTCCCTTTAATAACCACGATATATGTACCCTAGGCAATAATGGTCCATTAGTTTGCCACATAGAGATTAATGAGGGCTCTAATGAGGTTTAGTATACACTTTATTAAGCTGGTAATGGGCATATTGTGGTTACTAAATGTATGACCTTCTCTGCATCATTATGTTATTAATAGTATGTAAGTCAGCGTGATTATGTATTAGATATTGTAATGCTGGCAGTAACGCTACATGACTTTAATACCGCTTATAGGTTGAATGGATTTACAATTTTAATATCCTTCACTATTTATTACCCACAATATTGTCTTACTCTATGTCTCTATCATGTCATAAATGCATACCTATATGATTGGACGTTATATCAATGTGGTTGTGCGCATCGCCTATCTATCTATTACATTATATGTTTTTACTCTTGCACTTTTTTAGTTTTGTCCCTGTCGGCTCTCCTTAGTCTCCGGGCGCGCATGCGCAGTTGCGCTACACAGACGCTGGGGGTTCCAGCGTTAATTCTCATGGTGGATGTAAGGTGCTATAAATGGAGGGGTTTGTGTGTTGTACTGTAAGTGGTCTGAGGACAGGGGGAGACCCCGAAAACGTTTACCGTATGAAATAAATGGTATTATGAAAAACGGAGAGTGCCTTCTTTGCTGGTGAATATATATATATATATATATATATATAAAAATGTGTGTGTATGTGTATATATATATACACACACACACACACACACATACACACACACAAATTTAGGTATGCACAACGCCTTCCTTGCCCAGAGCCACTCACAGGGTGCATGTATCAAAAAAAAAGAATAAAACCTTCAAAGCAGATTGAACTCACTGACTTGTATAAAACATAGCATTTATTCAATAAAGAGTAAAATGTCCGATGACATTTCGGTACACACTTTTACCTTTATGAAATGGAAAAAAGTATATGCATTATGCTCCAACAAAAAATATATAGAATATAAATTTTGTATGATAAAAGCAAATTTTACTAATGAACAAGCACCTGACATTTTATTTCTTACACACATCACCTGACATGAAAAAAGATTAATTAATTGCTGTGCATTATCCGAAGAAACTTTAGTTTAATATAATATAATATATATATATATATATATATGTGTGTGTGTATTTGTGTGTGTGTATATATGAATGCATGTATCTATCTACAGTGTATCTATAAATATAAATATATATATATATATATATATATATATTTGCACTGTATATATGCATAAAACTATATAAATGTATTAGCAAAAATGCATTGACTAAAATGTATGTATTGCATCAGCAAAAATACATTCTGAGTGATTGCCATACAATACAAGCTACCGCTAGCTCTCTGAGCAGGTTAAATGAGATCACGGAAACAGTAACAACTCTTTTATTATAAGAATTATTTTGCTAATATATGTGTTTTTCAAAAATGTTCCTATTCAAAACTGAAATGCACTCAGTTCTATTTTGAGTGTTAAATCTTTGTAGTAGTACTAAACAAATGCTAGGTCCTCACAAAGATGATTGAAGATCCATGTAATCACTATAAATATCCTCTTTTACTATTGATAGTCATAGAAAACAACACAAAGATGAATACAAAAGAATAACCTTTTTATTCCATTCTGCAGATTAGACAAGTAAATATCATACCTAAGGGTAAAAGAGCATATAGGAGGAAGAATGCTGTTCTTGACTGCAAATGCTGTCAAAAGAAATTGTTTTTTTTTGTCCAAATATTTTATTCTTCTTCAAATGCATTTTCATAAGCCCGGTAGCCTTAAAAATTGGGCTTAAAGATTATTTTCTTTTAGCTGAACAGCATCTATCTTTTTTTTATGGGTTTTGGTTTGTAGTAAAGGTTTACACTAGCTTTGAGGAGGTGCAAACAATCTTAGGAGTATAGACCTTCTTTATTAGAATTATTTAAAATTGTACAAAATATGGTAACATATATAAAAAATGATTAGAATGGCATGAGTGTTCTTACATGTCTTTACATCAGTGACATCATATTTTGATATATATATATTAAAAAACTTTAAATGGCTGCCTGAGAGACAGTTAAAGGGACATGACACCCACATTTATTCTTTAATGATATAGAAAATAACATGCAATTTTTTAACAACTTTCAAATTTACGTCAATTATCTAATTTACTTCATTCTCTTGATATCCTTTATTGAAAAGCATATCTAAATAGGATCAGTTGCTGCTGATTGGTGGCTTCACATAGATGCCTCATGTTATTGGCTCACCGATGTGCATTGCTATTTCTTCAGCAAAGGATATCTAAAGAATGAAGCAAATTAGACAATAGAAGTACTGTAAATTGAAATGTTGTTTAAAATTGTATTCTCTATTTTAATCATGAAAGAAAATGTTTGGGTTTCCTGTCCCTTTAATAAAAGGCCATTAACAATTTAACTGTGTTTATATATGACAAATATAAAGAAAAAACATTTGTCCATTAAGATCAATATTAGTGACATGAGTTTGTATTTAACATAAGTTTATCTAAAATGTGAATTTATTTGGTTCTGTCCAACACATAAACATAACTAGTGTATTCTTCTTTCACTCTTTTGCATTAAAATCTTTCCCTTGTTAATTTTTCTCCTGATTCTATTTAATTCCATTTCCTGTAGTGTTTGCAAATTCATATTACTTAGAATACAATGACACAGATTTCATTTATTCTTGTTTCTCACTCTGACAACAATGTTCCTGCCCTCTGCCTCTAAAACAAACCAGGTAGAAACTACAATATAATATAAATAACCGCAATCACCATATTCCCTATCATCTTAACCCTTTCTTGGTGTACCAGACTACCAATTACATATAGAAACTGTCCTTATGATTGCAGAGCTCCCTACCATTCCATATATTGTGTGACTGTCATAGGTTGTGAGCTCTACCCTCGCTGTCTCCCCCTGCTTCTCTTCAGGGCAAATGTCATTGGTTTCCAGATAAGTCCATAGGTATACCACAGATCTGCCCATGGGCCACACCGCCTCTGCCTGACCACACCCACTGCATGCCTGACCCTGTCCATGACACACCCACTACATGTCTGACCCTGCCCATGACACACCCACTGCATGCCTGACCCTGCCCTTGACATACCCACTGCATGCCTGACCCCACTGCACAACTGACCCTGTTCATGATATACCTACTGCATACCTGACCCTTCCCATGACACACCCACTGCATACCTGCCTCTGCCCATGGCACACCAACTGCAAAACTGACCCTGCCCATGACACACCTACTAAATGCCTAACCCTGTCCATAATCCACCCACTGCATGTCTGACCCTATCCATGACACACCCACTACATGCCTGACCCTGCCCATGACACAACTACTGCAAAACTGACCCTGCCCATGACACACCTACTAATTGCCGAACCCTGCCCATGAAACACCCTGTTTATGAAACACCCACTGTATGCCTGACCCTGCCCATGACATATTCACTGCATAACTGACCCTGCCCAGAACACATGCATTTCATAATTGACCCTGTTTATGATACACCCACTGCATGCCTGATCTTGCCCATGAAACCCCCACCCACTGTATGCATGACCCTGCCTATGACACACCCACTACTTGCCTGACCCTGTTCATGATACACCCACTGCATGCCTCCCCCTGCCTATGGCACAACCCCTGCAAAACGTACCCTGCCCATGACACACCTACTAAATGCCTGAACCTGTCTCAGGTAATAGAACTTGTCATCTCCATTAAGGTATAAGATCCGGCATGTATGTTTTATACATATGATGAGGCTTTTAGATGTGTTAGGCTGTTTCAGTCATCACTAGTAACAGAATCATAGCACATTCTGCTTATTGTTCTAATAGTAAGTTATATCTTTTTGGAACGATTACTTCTATTCAAAGAATCCTCATAGATTAAATTTGGATATAATATTTATTTTAATACAGTATTTATTTGGGTTTAAATATACATTTATATATGTTTATGCAATAGTCACACATTTGTGCGGAATCAAATTCTAGTCATTATACTTGTAAACTACACATGTTTATTTGATATAAGAATATCTAGTCCCATTCTATAGACATTTTGTAATGTGGCTCCTCTAATTAAAACAATAAGCCAGAATTTATATAGTTATATAATGCATGGTCATGTACTGTAAGTATATACTTCTGGATTAATTAGTATTGAATTGTTATTTTTTTCAATGAGCCACAGGAAGCGATGTAAATAAATAGTTAAAAACTTGTGGACGTAGCTAAATTGCCACCTTAAAATATAACAATTAATATTGCATTAATATATGTATGTAGTTATCTAAATCTATATATAAAGGTAACTAGATAAGAAGAATTATCACTTTAAGTTAAATCCAAAAGAAATAATGATTCATTGACCACAATTTATAGCTATGGTGTTTCCCATATGTTGTATATTGTGTGATTTGCTGTTCTAATAAATAATTTTGTCTGTGAGAAATGCAGTATAATTTTTAACAACACGTAACTCTGGCAAGGAAGAAAACCTAACAGGGATAGGATATTAGGTGATGGAAAGGATTTAAAACCTACCCCACGCTAACAAAATCACGATATAGTTCTTTGTTTGAAAAGTGTATGATTAGAGTAACCCTTACTACATTAGGGAGAGGATATACACTGAAAAGTAAAATTTCCCAAATAATATTTTAAAGTATATAAGTATATTAGAAGAACCTGTAAGTGCCGGCCAACTTACTGGGGAGGATATACAAACATAAAGAAAAAGGGAATCAGTTAATTTTGTGTTAAGTTTTTTTTTCTCAAGATGGCTACATTATGTGCTTTGGAAAACTTTGTAGCTACATACATCACAAGCCATAAAAGTAATGATTATGCTTGTGATGTTTATGAAAAAGAGAATCCCTGGAAATATGTCCAGGATTTATTTGAAAAAGAGATTAATATCTCACAAAAGTCCAAAAAGACAAAAGGAAAAGCAGTTGCAAGTATCTTTGCAGCATGCTTGGCAATGAATGACAAAATAGAAACATTGAAAAATGAACTGCAAAGTTCCAAAAATATAAACAAAAAAGAAAAAGAGATTTACAAATTAGAAACTCAAGTGCAATCTCTAATATTCATCAATTGTGAAATTAATAAATCAAAACAGGAGAGTGATAAAAACTTCCTAAATGTAGAAAAAGAATTAGAGATTTGCAAAGAAAAATTATTTGAAACAGAAAAAGAAAAGGATCACATATGTAATGCATATTCTGTGGTCCAAAATGAATTGGAAAATATTAAATTGGGGAATTCTGCTGAAAATTCCAAGTGCTTTAATGTGCTGCAGCAAAGCACTTCAGTTATTTGTACTAAAAATAATGATTCCTCCACCTTCACATTTGCATGTTTAACTGTCAATAATGATACAGTAAGGAGTGGTGGGAAATGCATTTCATCTAGCCAATTCAGCTATGATTTACCTCTTGCCACAAGTAAAGCTAAGATCAAACTCACAGGGGACTGTTCCATTATTATGGATACAGTATATAGTGGCAATGGAGAGTTTAATAACAAAAACACATTCCCTGCGGTTGTAATATCTGTGTGTCCTTCTACTGGTGGTCAGAAAATATAAGTGTGAGACAACTAACAGTATGCCTGACTTATTTTCAAACCTTTGACACACAATCCCCTAAAACACTCATGGTTGTGGGTAATTTAGTGGAATCTATAAATATTCCTAGTGCTAACATCTCAAAAACAGCCACTGTTTTGGGAGCCAAATTCCCAACCAAAAATTCTGCAAATTTCAAAAATGCAAATGATCCACCAGGAAAAGGCATAGAAATGTCAAATCCCCTAGAGCTAAATGCTTTAAAAAAATGATTTACAGAGCAACAAATGGGTAAACATAATGGACACAGTTAATGGTTTTACACTGATGCTGTGTTCACACTATCCACACTGTGAAGGGGTATTTCTACATTCTTTGGATAAACAAAATTACACTTGGAGCTAGGATGTATCACACGGTCACCCAGAATTAAATGCAGAATACAAGATTATTTTGACTAAACTGTCTGCCGTAGAAGGTGTGTTTGAGGCTCCACAGGAAAAACAATCAGGAAATGGAATGAAACAGGAGCAGAGGCACCGCAAACACTCATCTATGGACATAAAGGAAATAGGAAGTATGCCTTCAACTACGGTGAGTGCATTGATATTTGTTTCATTCTTGATGGTAATATACCATTTGGTCCCAAAAATATTTAGCTATCCCCATTTCTTTAAAGAAAATTGTTTTAAGCAACAATCGTGCCCAAGGGGGGGAGAGGTGTTCCCATTTGGGAACTCTTATTTGCTAACAAAATGTTAAGAACAAAATAGTCTGTACCTGAATTGAGCACTGTAAAACAGGCCATTCAAACACCATTTTATTTTGTAAAACAGATTCAGGACAGACCAAAGCCCAAGTTAGTTTAAATGTATATATTATATGTAGATTTGGATTTTATATTTTTTGTTTAACAGGTATTACGAAAAGGAATGACTGATACCAAAAGCTGAAAGCAGAGCCATGACTGACATCCGATACCAGAGGCACAATTGCATCTAGAGAATCTCCATCTTAAAATAACAGAACTAAAGCTGATTGTTATAATTTAGTTTGTAATAGAACATAACCATATAAAGGTTACTAACAAGTACCTTTAGTCAATTAATCCTTGTTCCAGCATTTACTGAAAACACTCACATATTTATGATTATTAAACTAATGTTCCTATATGTAAATGTATATTTTTACAAAATGTATATGATACCATAGTATACCCTTGTAGGTTTGTATTGTTCATCATACTATTCCATGTAAAACCACAATAGGTACTAACAGGACTCAGGTAAACTAAGCAGAATGATATACCCCACCGTTTAATAGTCTAAGACCTAGATTTGGAGTTTGGCGGTAGCCGTGAAAACCAGCGTTAGAGGCTCCTAACGCTGGTTTTAGGCTACCGCCGGTATTTAGAGTCACTCAAAATAGGGTCTAACGCTCACTTTTCAGCCGTGACTTTTCCATACCGCAGATCCCCTTACGTCAATTGCGTATCCTATCTTTTCAATGGGATCTTCCTAACTCCGGTATTTAGAGTCGTGTCTGAAGTGAGCGTTAGACATCTAACGACAAAACTCCGGCCGCAGGAAAAAAGTCAGTAGTTAAGAGCTTTCTGGGCTAACGCCGGTTCATAAAGCTCTTAACTACTGTACTCTAAAGTACACTAACACCCATAAACTACCTATGTACCCCTAAACCGAGGTCCCCCCACATCGCCGCCACTCGATTACATTTTTTTAACCCCTAATCTGCCGACCGCCACCTACGTTATACTTATGTACCCCTAATCTGCTGCCCCTAACACCGCCGACCCCTATATTATATTTATTAACCCCTAATCTGCCCCCCACAACGTCGCCGCCAGCTACCTACACTTATTAACCCCTAATCTGCTGTCCGCACGCCGCCGCCAGCTACATTATCCCTATGTACCCCTAATCTGCTGCCCCTAACACCGCCGACCCCTATATTATATTTATTAACCCCTAATCTGCCCCCCACAACGTCGCCTCCACCTGCCTACACTTATTAACCCCTAATCTGCCGAGCGGACCTGAGCGCTACTATAATAAAGTTATTAACCCCTAATCCGCCTCACTAACCCTATAATAAATAGTATTAACCCCTAATCTGCCCTCCCTAACATCGCCGACACCTAACTTCAATTATTAACCCCTAATCTGCCGACCGGAGCTCACCGCTATTCTAATAAATGTATTAACCCCTAAAGCTAAGTCTAACACTAACACCCCCTAAGTTAAATATAATTTAAATCTAACAAAATAAATTAACTCTTATTAAATAAATTATTCATATTTAAAGCTAAATACTTACCTGTAAAATAAATCCTAATATAGCTACAATATAAATTATATTTATATTATATCTATTTTAGGATTTATATTTATTTTACAGGTAACTTTGTATTTATTTTAACCAGGTACAATAGCTATTAAATAGTTAAGAACTATTTAATAGCTAAAATAGTTAAAATAATTACAAATTTACCTGTAAAAGAAATCCTAACCTAAGTTACAATTAAAACTAACACTATACTATCAATATATTAATTAAATAAACTACCTACAATTACCTACAATTAACCTAACACTACACTATCAATAAATTAATTAAATACAATTCCTACAAATAAATACAATTAAATAAACTTGCTAAAGTACAAAAAATAAAAAAGAACTAAGTTACAAAAAATAAAAAAATATCTACAAACATAAGAAAAATATTACAACAATTTTAAACTAATTACACCTACTCTAAGCCCCCTAATAAAAAAACAAAGCCCCCCAAAATAAAAAATGCCCTACCCTATTCTAAATTACTAAAGTTAAAAGCTCTTTTACCTTACCAGCCCTGAACAGGGCCCTTTGCGGGGCATGCCCCAAGAAGTTCAGCTCTTTTGCCTGTAAAAAAAAAACATACAATACCCCCCCCCAACATTACAACCCACCACCCACATACCCCTAATCTAACCCAAACCCCCCTTAAATAAACCTAACACTAAGCCCCTGAAGATCATCCTACCTTGTCTTCACCATACCAGGTTCACCGATCGGTCCAGAAGAGCTCCTCCGATGTCCTGATCCAAGCCCAAGCTGATCGGAACAGCCAATACAATGCAAGCTCAATCTGATTGGCTGATTGGATCAGCCAATCGGATTGAACTTGATTCTGATTGGCTGATTCCATCAGCCAATCAGAATATTCCTACCTTAATTCCGATTGGCTGATAGAATCCTATCAGCCAATCGGAATTCGAGGGACGCCATCTTGGATGACGTCATTTAAAGGAACCGTCATTCGTCGTTCAGTCGTCGGCCAGGATGGATGTTCCGCGGTGGAGGTCTTCAGGATGCTGCCGCTTCGCTCCGGATGGATGCCGCTTGGATGAAGACTTCAATCGG
Organism: Bombina bombina; assembly: GCF_027579735.1. Classification (NCBI taxonomy): domain Eukaryota; kingdom Metazoa; phylum Chordata; class Amphibia; order Anura; family Bombinatoridae; genus Bombina; species Bombina bombina. The sequence continues at coordinate 120,620,268 of NC_069502.1, forward strand.
ATGGAAGAACTCTTCTGCCCCGCTTGGATGAAGACTTCAGCCGGATCATGGACCTCTTCAGCCCCCCGCTTGGGCTTGGATCAGGACATCGGAGGAGCTCTTCTGGACCGATCGGTGAACCTGGTATGGTGAAGACAAGGTAGGATGATCTTCAGGGGCTTAGTGTTAGGTTTATTTAAGGGGGGTTTGGGTTAGATTAGGGGTATGTGGGTGGTGGGTTGTAATGTTGGGGGGCTTGGGTATTGTATGTTTTTTTTTACAGGCAAAAGAGCTGAACTTCTTGGGGCATGCCCCGCAAAGGGCCCTGTTCAGGGCTGGTAAGGTAAAAGAGCTTTGAACTTTAGTAATTTAGAATAGGGTAGGGCATTTTTTTATTTTGGGGGGCTTTGTTATTTTATTAGGGGGCTTAGAGTAGGTGTAATTAGTTTAAAATTGTTGTAATATTTTTCTTATGTTTGTAAATATTTTTTTATTTTTTGTAACTTAGTTCTTTTTTATTTTTTGTACTTTAGCTAGTTTATTTAATTGTATTTATTTGTAGCAATTGTATTTAATTAATTTATTGATAGTGTAGTGTTAGGTTAATTGTAGGTAATTGTAGGTAGTTTATTTAATTAATTTATTGATAGTCTAGTGTTAGGTTTATTTGTAACTTAGGTTAGGATTTCTTTTACAGGTAAATTTGTAATTATTTTAACTATTTTAGCTATTAAATAGTTCTTAACTATTTAATAGCTATTGTACCTGGTTAAAATAAATACAAAGTTACCTGTAAAATAAATATAAATCCTAAAATAGCTATAATATAATTATACTTTATATTGTAGCTATATTAGGATTTATTTTACAGGTAAGTATTTAGCTTTAAATAGGAATAATTTATTTAATAAGAGTTAATTAATTTAGTTAGATTTCAATTATATTTAACTTAGGGGGGTGTTAGTATTAGGGTTAGACTTAGCTTTAGGGGTTAATACATTTATTAGAATAGCGGCGAGATTCGGTCGGCAGATTAGGGGTTAATGTTTGAAGTTAGGTGTCGGCGATGTTAGGGAGGGCAGATTAGGGGTTAATACTATTTATGATAGGGTTAGTGAGGCGGATTAGGGGTTAATAACTTTATTATAATAGCGGTGCGGTCCGGTCGGCAGATTAGGGGTTAATAAGTGTAGGCAGGTGGAGGCGACGTTGTGGGGGGCAGATTAGGGGTTAATAAATATAATATAGGGGTCGGTGGTGTTAGGGGCAGCAGATTAGGGGTACATAAGGATAATGTAAGTAGCGGCGGTTTAGGAAGCGGAAGATTAGGGGTTAATAATTGAAGTTAGGTGTCGGCGATGTTAGGGAGGGCAGATTAGGGGTTAATACTATTTATTATAGGGTTAGTGAGGCGGATTAGGGGTTAATAACTTTATTATAGTAGCGCTCAGGTCCGCTCGGCAGATTAGGGGTTAATAAGTGTAGGCAGGTGGAGGCGACGTTGAGGGGGGCAGATTAGGGGTTAATAAATATAATATAGGGGTCGGCGATGTTAGGGAACCAGATTAGGGGTACATAGGGATAATGTAAGTAGCGGCGGTTTACGGAGCGGAAGATTAGGGGTTAATAATAATATGCAGGGGTCAGCGATAGCGGGGGCGGCAGATTAGGGGTTAATAAGTGTAAGGTTAGGGGTGTTTAGACTCGGGGTACATGTTAGAGTGTTAAGTGCAGACGTCGGAAGGGTTACCGCATAGCAAACAATGGGGCTGCGTTAGGAGCTGAACGCGGCTTTTTTGCAGCCCCATTGTTTCCTATGGGAGAATCGTGCACGAGCACGTTTTTGAGGCTGGCCGCGTCCGTAAGCAACTCTGGTATTGAGAGTTGAAGCTGCGTTAAAAATGCTCTACGCTCCTTTTTTGGAGCCTAACGCAGCCTTTATGTGGACTCTCGATACCAGAGTTATTTTTATGGTGCGGCCAGTAAAACGCGGGCGTTAGTTTTTCGGGTCGTTACCGACAAAACTCCAAATCTAGCCGTTGATTTGCAGATTATTATTTTATCTTTAGACTTTTTAGATCCTAAGATAAAATAATGAAACAACATAGTTTTAAAATTGGTAGTTATTTCTTGCTTATTCAATTTGAAGAGGGGTATCCTTTTAAAACATCATTGTTACAGTCCTGTTAAATATTTTTATGTTAAGCTAATTACCTGGTATTTTACAGTAAATGTTGAATATATATATATGGCAATCATATGTAATAGAAATCAGTCAGTGTTAAAGATGCAATAATTCCTACTTTAGAAAAATAAGATATATGCAGATGTAGGGATATTAGTGTAAGTATTAAATAGCTATTAACTGGTGTTTATTTATGTGCAGGATATATGTATGAATGTATGTGGTTGATTTATACAGTTTCTGTAGAGTACCAAATGGTGATCTGTTCAATCCTAAATTAGGAATGAGGTGAATGTAACTAGGAAATTATCAGGAGATACATTTAGGTTTTTTCTACCCTAACATTGGCCACATAGACACTGACACCACATTCAAATATAATCCTCAATCTTTTGCTGATAAAGAAAAAGATTTCTCACAAGTCTTCCACTTTTATGACAGTAGATGCTCATCCATCAGCCTTCACAATGGTGACAAGAAAAAACCCTCAGTCCAGCTCCAGATCAGAGAGTAGTGTACTGCCAGCAGTCACAACAAGAAACCCACAGACCAGCTCCAGACCAGAGAGAAGTCTACCGCCAGCAACATGTAATAAGCCACTCCAAAATGATGACTGCAATGCCAAAAGTAAGAGAGTGTTTCAAAAGGATGCTGCCTGTCCTCAGCATCTGCACAAGAGGGAAGCACATTAGCTGGGATAAAGACTTAGAAGAAAAGCCCAGACCAACTGTAGGTGAGAGAAGTTTCCAATATAATTGCTGCATAAACAAGAGCCTCTGTGAAACTACAGAAGTCATCAAGGAGAAAAGCTTTCTGAAAAGTAAAAGGACATTCCCACTTTCCAGGTGTCATGCTTTATGACTTGGGAAAATAAGGGTTACATAAGTTTATTTGTTGCTGACAACCCCAACAGTGAGAAAGATCCTCTGTGACATGGGTGATTACAGACATCATCAAGAAGGAATGCCTTGCAAAAAGAAAAGGAAGAAAAGAACATTACCATTTTTCAGGTGCCATGGTCCATGACTTATGAGAAGTATTACAGAAGCTAAAGTGTTTTGCCAAACATGAGAAAGAGGCCTATATGGGTCTGTTGTGTCCAGTTTCTATGCCAAATTATGCTTCACCTCACATGAACACATTACCATTGTTTTTTATATATATATATATATATATATATATATATATATATATATATATATATATATATAAATACATCATTTTTAGTTTTGTAATTTTCTTTAAATAATTTAGATAGTGAAACTAATAAATAATAATTTAGGATGTTTACAGATAAGATGCAAGTAATTACTCTCATAAGGTGTGGCCAATCCAAACATTTATCATGGCCACAAGGGGAGCGACTGTTACAATATGAGTAATTTGCTAAATATGATCAAATTATATATATGTATTTCTGTGTGTATGTATATATATATATATATATATATATGTGTGTGTGTGTGTGTGATGTAACTACTTAATGTTCAGCTTGCTGAAAGTTTCTCAAGGACACACCTGTTCATGTACAGGAATATAGCAATAATTTCCTTTAGTTAAAATATTTTAGTTAAAAAGTCATGACAGGAACTAATAGCCCAACTGGTGTTCTTTTAAGCAGCTGTCCAACAGTCAGAAATAGCATAAAGAAATAGGTAAGAGATACAAATTACTTTAGAAACAAAAATATATATTTAGCTATTATGATGAACCAATCACATTCTTAGCCAACCCAAAGCATTCACCATTATCCATTTTGGGAAGTATTAGGTAAAGTGGCCTCTCATTTAATGGTATATAAGATGTAGGGATAAAAGGGGGAGTTAGGGAAACAGAGAAGAGGAGAAGAGAAGGCAGGAGAGAGGAGGAGAGAAGGCAGGAGAGGTAATTATATTATGCACTTACTTTATAGCTATAAAGTTGTTTTCATGTTTGCATTTGATGTAAGAAATTGTATGCAGTTATTTCAATGTGTTTTATGTAATGTATTTAATGTAACTCATGTTAATGGTTCCATATAAAGAAGCATAGAATATTATATCGTGTGATCTAAGATTTTGGGTGCTGTGACTAAATAAAAGTTGTTATATTAAGCTGTCTTTCTCACAAGCAAATTCTTTCATAAATAATAATAATTATTATTATTATTAATATAAATATTGTATTCCAAAATTAATACTTAATCCTCAATAATCGACATGGACAGAACTGGGATGAAAAGTGAGTGGTATATAAAAAATATTTCCCTGGGGTGTCAGTGGTGTAACTATGGCCTTAACAACACTACAGTTGTTGTTGTTTTTCAATTAGTAAAACATCATTGCATATAGATAGAGAGATAGAAAGATACATAGGGGCCTATCTATCAAGCTCCGAACGGAGCTTGATGCCTCGTGTTTCTGGCGAGCCTGCAGGCTCTCCAGAAACAGCAGTTATGAAGCAGCAGTCAGACATCTGAGCAGGCGGACAGACATCGCCAGAAATCAACCCGATCGAGTACGATCGGGTTGATTGACACCCCCCTGCTGGCGGCTGATTGGCCGCGAGTCTGCAGGGGGCGGCGTTGCACCAGCAGCTCTTGTGAGCTGCTGGGGCAATGCTGAATACGGCGAGCAATACGCAGTGAGGTCTGGCGGACCTGATCCGCACTGTCGGATCAGGTCTGCCAGACTTTCTTAAATAGGGGCCATAGAGCATAGATAGATAGATAGATAGATAGATAGATAGATCGATCATTGATAGATAGATAATAATAATAATAATAATAGATACAGAGGAATTTAATTAGAATTCTGTAAAATTAATCATTAACGCATAAATGATCAAAGCAGTAAAATTACAAAGTCATTTTCACACATATTACCAAGTTTAACTCATTGGGGGTCTACCATCTTCATCAAACTGAATACTTAGGCATATCAAGCGTTATATGGCTAATTACATTAAAATTGTACAGAATATTAAAACTAAAACAGCAAGACAGAATACAACAAATAATCTTCAGTTTCCGTTTGATCTCACTTTTAGGCTGGCACTTTTTATCAAGTACCTTTTTACATTGGCACATCTTTCTTTATGCACATATAGGTTAGGGACAGCATTATAATCATGTATGCTGTTGGGGGAAGGGGGTTTATTGCAAGACCCCTACTCCAGACCCTAACTAACTGACCTTTTTAACATTTGTCTCTTACAAAAGCAGAACCTGCTTCACCCTTCAAAACTCACAAAATAGACAGAATAGCTAAAACAATAAGAAAAAATATTTACCAAATATAATTGTAAAAAAAAGTTGTATTATATAATTGAAGAGCAGCACAAATATAGTAATGAGTCTACTATAAGACCCTTAAACTTATCCTCTTTAAAAACACATATAGTACTAGTCCTCATCAATATTTAAAAATGGAAACTTAAAATGCCTCTAGATAAGAAATCTATGTGAATGTTAATCAATATTAATCCACAATAATAAGCAGCGTGCAATAAGAGAATGATTTAACAGCCAAAATATGTATTAATTAGTGATGTCGCGAACATAAAAATTTGGGTTCGCGAATGGCGAACGCGAACTTCCGCAAAAGTTTGCGAACGGGCGAACCGGGCGAACCGCCATAGACTTCAATAGGCAGGCGAATTTTAAAACCCACAGGGACTCTTTCTGGCCACAATAGTGATGGAAAAGTTGTTTCAAGGGGACTAAAACCTGGACTGTGGCATGCCGGAGGGGGATCCATGGCAAAACTCCCATGGAAAATTACATAGTTGATGCAGAGTCTGGTTTTAATCCATAAAGGGCATAAATCACCTAACATTCCTAAATTTTTTGGAATAACGTGCTTTAAAACATCGGGTATGATGTTGTATCGATCAGGTAGTGTAAGGGTTACGCCCGCTTCACAGTGTGCAGTGTAGGTGATATACCTGCCCTGACCATGCTTTACAGACCAGGTATCAGTTGTCAGATGGACCCTTGCCCCAACACTGTGTGCCAGACATGCCATTATAGCAGACTTATATGGCTTTGGCGTTGCTTTTTGGTAATTAGAAGGCTGCTAAATGACACTGCGCACCACACGTGTTTTATGCCCAGCAGTGAAGGGGTTAATTAGGGAGCATGTAGGCAGCTTGTAGAGTTAATTTTAGCTTACGTGTAGTGTAGTAGACAACCCAAAGTATTGATCTAGGCCCATTTTGGTATATTTAATGCCACCATTTCACCGCCAAATGCGATCAAATAAAAAAAAATTGTTCACTTTTTCACAAACTTTAGGTTTCTCACAGAAATTATTTACAAACAACTTATGCAATTATGGCATAAATGGTTGTAAATGCTTCTCTGGGATCCCCTTTGTTCAGAAATAGCAGACTTATATAGCTTTGGCGTTGCTTTTTGGTAATTAGAAGGCTACTAAATGACACTGCGCACCACACGTGTTTTATGCCCAGCAGTGAAAGGGTTAATTAGGGAGCATGTAGGCAGCTTGTAGAGTTAATTTTAGCTTAAGTGTAGTGTAGTAGACAACCCAAAGTATTGATCTAGGCCCATTTTGGTATATTTCTTGCCACCATTTCACCGCAATTTTTTCGCAATTTTAGGTTTCTCACTGAAATTATTTACAAACAGCTTGTGCAATTATGGCACAAATGGTTGTAAATGCTTCTCTGGGATCCCCTTTGTTCCGAAATAGCAGACATATATGACTTTGGCGTTGCTTTCTGGTAATTAGAAGGCCGCTAAATGCTGCTGCGCATCACACGTGTATTATGGCTAGCAGTGAAGGGGTTAATTAGGTAGTTTGTAGGGAGCTTGCAGGGTTAATTATAGCTTTAGTTTAGAGATCAGCCTCCCACCTGACACATCAGACCCCCTGATCCCTCCCAAACAGCTCCCTTCCCTCCCCCACCCCACAATTGTCCCCGCCATCTTAAGTACTGGCAGAAAGTCTGCCAGTACTAAAATAAAAGTTTTTTTTTTTAGCATATTTACATATGCTGTGGTGTAGCATCCCCCCTTAGCCCCCAACCTCCCTGATCCCCCCCCCCCAAAACAGCTCTCTAACCCTGCCCATCTGCCTTATTGGTGGCCATCTTGGGTACTGGCAGCTATCTGCTATTATTTCACAGTCAAAAAAGTGTTGTTGTTTTTAAATGTACACTACTGTTACACCAGATATGAGTGGTGGCACTGGGCAAGTGGGCACAGTATACGCTGTCAGCCTGACACACACGCTGGCAGGCAGGCAACTGCAATTAGATTACACAGGAAAAAAAAAAAAAAGCAGACTGATGTTCTAGCCCTAAAAAGGGCTTTTTGGGGTGCTGTCCTTACAGCAGAGATCAGATGAGTCCTTCAGGACTGTAGTGGACACTGAATACACTAGCCTAGCTATCGATTTCCCTATTAAATCCGCAGCAGCTACACTGTCCCTCCTCTCACTAAGAATGCAGCTTCCAAATGAATCTAAAATGGATGCTGTCCAGGAGGTGGGAGGGTCTGGGAGGGAGGGTCTGCTGCTGATTGGCTGGAATGTGTGAGGTACAGGGTCAATGTTTACTCAATGATGAGGAATAGGGGGCGGACCGAACATCGCATATGTTCGCCGTCCGCAGCGAACGCGAACATGCTATGTTCGCCGGCGAACTATTCGCAACATCACTAGTATTAATATTATTCAATATTAAACATGAAATCTTATAATGGCTATGGATAAGCAATCAATGTGAATGTTAATCAGCATTAATCCTTAATAATAAACTGAATGGAATAAGAGAACAATTTATCAGCCAATATATGTATAAATATTATTCAATGTTAGTACATAATAAGAAGCAGCCTAGCAATAAGGGTCCAGATTATGAGTTGAGCACAAAATATCGCTTAGACCCATGAGAGCCTGCTTCAATAGGCTCCAATGGGAGCCTCGTTCTTATGCCGGCATGAGAAGTAGCACAGCGAAGGGGGTAAGTAGCGCCGTGTTGGCAGCAAATTGTAAATATATATGTATATGATTATCCCATAAAATATGTTTCAAGGTATGGTGCTTTGCACTTAATGCATTTATTTTCACACTTCCTCCATCTTGTGGCTTTCTTGTGTGCATTATTTTAATTTGAATGTTGCTACTACACATACGTTTGTAGAATGCTTAAGAAAGCATCTGCAATATGCTTTCACATATGCCTAAAAGAACCTAGAGAGAACCACAACTGCTGCTAAAACGTATTACAACCTTAAAACTTCCAAAAAGGAATATGAAATTAATGATAAAGTTTATCTTTATAATTTTGAAAGAGATCAGGTCAAGGAGAGAAAATTCCTTCCTTCATGAAAAGGCTCATATACCATCAGTGACAAAATATCCCCAGTTACCTATAAAATAAGGATCCCTTATGATGTTTTAATGGGAACAATTAATTTATGCTAAAAAGAATAATTAAGGTCTAAGATAGAAATATCTAGATATTTAATAGGTTATTTTCATTCTTTATGTGTGGTACGCTCTTGAAATGTGTTATACTGAATATTTAATTGACTGCATCTGTATTGTCTAATGCTATAGGAATCCTTGGAAGTTTTTATTTTAGTTGTTTCCCCCACCCCCTTTTTTTTATTATGTTTTGGATTTAAACATCTTACAAACAACATTTGTAAATGGTTTTGTACAAGATACAGATTGGTTGGACTTTATTGAAATACATTTTGTATCAAACTCCTGTATCATTTAACAGCAATGGATAACTGTCATGTATGAACCTGTATATCTTGAATTGTTGTAATCTCCTCCTTTTTGAAAAACTTGAAGCAGTTGCGGGCGTGTCATCCCAGGTCCCAATTCCAAGTCATGGAGGGAAAATGAAATGTCATATCCCCAAACACACTAATGAAGTACTGAAGTTTAGGGGGCCTATTGAACAAATGTCTGTCCGACATGGTCCGATCAGCGGATCATGTCCGACAGACATCGCTGAATGCGGATAGCATTACGCTCTCCACAATGTGAACTGCTGGTGCACGCTGCCCCCTGCAGATTTAAGGCCAATCGGCCGCTAGCAGGGGGTGTCAATCAACCCGTATTCGATCTGGTTTTTTTCTGGCGATTGATGTCCGCCTCCTCAGAGCAGGTGAACAGGTTATGAAGCAGCGGTCTTTAGACCGCTGCTCCATAACTTGTGTTTCTGGCGAGCCTGAAGGCTCGCCAGAAACACAGGACTTCAAGCTCCATAGGGAGCTTGATAAATATGCCCCTAAGTATGAATAAGATGTCTAGCTAAATAACATAAATATAGGGATTCAAAAAATGATGAACTCTCTTCTTGTAAGATTGTTAATAATGCATATACCTTCAGTGCCCTCACAAATTACCACTGGACTACAGTCAATTCCACATATATTGGAATTATGTCAGGCAAATTGTGAGTGACACTGTAATATATATATAAGTTAGCAAGAGAATACGGCACACACTTTATCCTCACAGCCACCTGGTGCTCAGCTAAAACGTACATACAGTAGAGAAGATGAACTGAATCCAACGGACGGTCTCCGTGTTGCAGAAAGATCCAAGAACAACAGTCACACAGGGTTTAAATCAATAATCAGTTTTAATCAGTGCAGAAAGAAACCACATATATATCAGTGTAGTTTCATATATGGATGAAATATTAATCTATTTAATGTGTGTGTGTATATATATATATATATATATATATATATATATATATATATATATACTGTATATGTGTGTGTGTGTGTATATATATATATACTGTATATGTGTGTGTGTGTATATATATATATATATATATATATATATACTGTATATGTGTTTGTGTATATATATATATATATACTGTATATGTGTGTGTGTATATATATATATATATATATATATATATATATATATATATATATATATATATATATATATATATATATATATATACTGTATATGTGTGTGTGTATATATATATATATATATATATATATACTTTATATGTGTGTGTGTATATATATATATATATATATACTGTATATGTGTGTGTGTATATATATATATATATATATATATATACTGTATATGTGTGTGTGTATATATATATATATATATATACTGTATATGTGTGTATGTATATATATATATATACTGTATATGTGTGTATGTATATATATATATACTGTATATGTGTGTATGTATATATATATATACTATATGTGTGTATGTATATATATATATATATACTGTATATGTGTGTATGTATATATATATATATATATATATATATACTGTATATGTGTGTATGTATATATATATATACTGTATATGTGTGTATGTATATATATATATATACTGTATATGTGTGTGTGTATATATATATATATATATATATATATATATATATATATATATATATATATATATATATATACACACACATTAAATAGATTAATATTTCATCCATATATGAAACTACACTGATATAAAGATTTAAAGATTTGGCTGTAGTCACTTCAGACCATTTGTAAATGGCCTTAACAGACCCAGACCACCCTTGTTGTCAGATACACAGATCTGATGTCTCAAAGAACAAAGGGAATAGACTTGCTCAAATGGTAGAATGGTCTTTATTCTATGGTCTCTATCATAATACCCTCAATAACGTCCATGAGATAGGAGCTAGATCAGAGCATCCCTGTGGTGAAAGCAGACGGTCAGTCTACAGTTATAATGAAATATACACAAATTCCAGGGAAATGTAACCACAACAGAGTTAATTAATACATGCTGGGTAACTACACAGATATCCAGACTATGGGGCCGATTTATCAAGCTCCATATGGAGGTGGATGCCCCTGTTTTCGCGCGAGCCTTCAGGCTCGCCAGACACAGAGGTTATTAAGCAGTGGTCTAAAGACTGCTGCTCCATAACTTGTCAGTCTGCTCTGAGGCAGCGGACAGAAATCAACCCGATCGAATACGATCGGGCTGATTGACACCGAATCTGTAGGGCACAGTGTTATATATATGAAACACATGAACTAACACCCTCTAGCTGTGAAAAACGGTAAAATGCATTCAAATTAGAGGCCGCCTTCAAGGGCTTAGAAATTAGCATATGAGCCTACCTAGTATTAGCTTTCAACTAAGAATAACAAGACAACAAAGCAAATTTGATGATAAAAGTAAATTAGAAAGTTATTTAAAATTACATGCCCTATCTCAATCATGAAAGTTTAATTTGGACTTTACTATCCCTTTAACCTTGCTGGTACCCTTTTTTGATGTAACTTTTGATTTTCTACCCTTCTTGAAATATAGTGGATACCTTCCTATATGACAATGAAGAATCCTGGGTATTGAGAAGCACAAACCTTGCTACTTGCTAACTGATAACGTATGAGGACAATTAATAATTAAATAGTTTAAATCTAATGTTCTTTATAACAATAGTGTAATAGCTGAAGCTGGGATTTGAAGGTGGTATTTCTTATATTTGTAATCTAATATTATATAGACCAGTGTATTCCAGAAAATAATTATATTAGCATTAAGTGAATCTACTATTAAGGAAAAAGGGTTTTGTAATGTTCATAAGTAAATTTTTAGTTACTGTAAAATATCTTAGAAATTGCAATTATTATTGTGGCTAAATTGGACTTATCAATGCTGTACTGAATGAGATATTGAATTGCTAATAGAATAAATATCTCTGGTTAATTATTTGAAGATACAAAAGACTATTTTGGTTACATTGTTAAATTGTACTTCCCGAAAAATCCGATTGTTGGGTTTAAGTTAAGATTTGTATCATAATATTTGTCTTATATTTGCTAACCAACGGGTAGATTACGAGGTTTGCGCTAAACAGGGTGCGAAACTAACGCCAAAAAAGTTGCGTTATTTTACTCTCCATAGTGCTGCCATTACGAGTTACTGAAAAGCCTCCTTTTGCGTGCGATATGGTGGTGTTAAGCTCTATACCACACAAAATCCAAGGGCTGCTTTGACGTGCTTGTGCACGCTTTCCTTGATAGACATCAATGGGAAGAGAGTGTTAGAAAAAAACTAACACCTGAAATGCGGAATGAAAAATCTCCGTAACGCAACCCCATTGATGCCTATGGGGAAAAAAGTTACATTTAAACCTAACACAAACCCCTAGTCTAAACACCCCTAATCCGCCGTACCCCCGACGTCGCCGACACTAATAAAAGTTATTAACCCCTATTCCACTGCTCCCCGACATCGCCAACACTATAATAAAGCTATTAACCCCTAATCCGCTGCACCCCGACATCGCCGACACTATAATAAAGTTATTAACCCCTAAACACCCGGCCTCCCACATCGCCGCCACTAAATAAACCAATTAACCCCTAAACCTCTGGCCTCCCACATTGTCGCCACTAAATAAACCTATTAGCCCCTAAACCGCCGGCCTCCCACATTGCTGCCACTAAATAAACCAATTAACCCCTAAACCTCTGGCCTCCCACATTGTCGCCACTAAATAAACCTATTAACCCCTAAACCACCGGCCCCCCACATCGCAAAACACTAAATTAAATTATTAACCCCTAAACTTAACACCCCCTAACTTTAAATTAAAATTACAATATAACAATCTTAAAAAAAAAATTACCTGTGAAAGAAAAAAACCTACGTTTAAACTATAAATTAACCTAATATAACTATTCTAATAAAATTAAAAAAAACTACCAATTAAAAAATCTAAATTACAAATTTTAAAAAACCTAACACTAGGAAAAAAATAAAAAAATAAAAAATTACAAAAAATAATAAACACTAAATTACAAAAAATAAAAAACACTAAGCTTACAAAAAATAATAAACAAAATTATCAAAAATAAAAACAATTACACCTAATCTAATAGCCCTATAAAAATAAAAAAGCCCCCCCAAAATAAAAACACTCCCTAGCCTACAATAAACTACCAATAGCCCTTAAAAGGGCCTATTGCAGAGTATTGCCCTAAGTTAAACAGCTCTTTTACCTGTAAAAATATACAAAGTCCCACCAACAGTAAAACCCACCACCCAACCAACCCCCCAAAATAAAAAACCTAACTCTAAAAAAAACCTAAGCTACCCATTGCCCCTAAAGGGGCATTTGTATGGGCATTGCCCTTAAAAGGACATTCAGCTCTTTTTCATTGCCCTTAAAAGGACATTCAGCTCATTTAAAAAAGCCCAAAGCCCTAATCTAAAAAAAACACTAACCCCAGAATATCTACTCACGGTTCCTGAAATCCGGACATCCATCTCCATCCAGGCGGCGAGAAGTCTTCATCCAGGCGGCGATATCTTTATCCATCCCAGGGGCGTCTTCTATCTTCATCCTGGCGGCGCAGAGCATAGCCATCCTGGAAATCGAAGACATCCTGCGCGGAGCGTTCTCTTCATATGGTCTCCGCCGCACACTTAAGTTGAATGCAAGGTAGCCGTTTCAAAATGGCGTACCTTGCATTCCTATTGGCTGATTCGATTCTTCAAATTCAAATCAGCCAATAGGATGAGAACTTCTGAAATCCTATTGGCTGGTCAAATCAGCCAATAGGATGATAGATACTGAAATCCTATTGGCTGTTCAAATCAGCCAATAGGATTTCAGTAGCTCTCGTCCTATTGGCTGTTAAGTGTTAGATTTTTATAAATTTTAAATTTAGATTTTTTTAATTGGTAGTTTTTTTAATTTTATTAGAATAGTTATGTTAGGTTAATTTATAGTTTAAACGTTTTTTTTTTTTTTAATTTCACAGGTAAGTTTTTATTTATTTTAAGACAGTTATATTGTAATTTTAATTTAAAGTTAAGGGGTGTTAGCTTTAGGGGTTAATAGACTAATTTAGTGTTTTTAGATGTGGGGGCCGGTGGTTTAGGGGTTAATAGGTTTATTTAGTGGCGGTGATGTGGGAGGCCGGAGGTTTAGGGGTTAATAACTTTATTATAGTGGCGGCGATGTGGGAGGCCGGAGGTTAGGGGTTAATAATTTTATTATAGTGGCGGCGATGTCAGGGAGCGGCGGTATAGGGGTTAATAGGTTTATATAGTGGCGGCGATGTCGGGGGCGGCAGATAATGGGTTATTAGGTTTATGTAATAGTCCCAATGTGGGTGGGCGGCAGATTAGGGGTTAATAGGTTTAATATAGTGTTTGTGATGTGGGAGGGTGGCGGTTTAGGGGTTAATAGGTGTAATCTAGTGTTTGTGATGCGGGAGGATGGCGGTTTAGGGGTTAATAGGTAGTTTATGGGTGTTAGTGTACTTTGTAACAGTTTAGTTATGAGTTTTGTGAAACATTTTTGTTGTGCAAAACTCATAACTACTGGTCTCAGATGATGGTATGGCTATAACGCAAGCTTTTTAGTTTTAACGCAGAGCCTGTAATACCGGTGCTATGAAAATCCCACGTAAACGTAATTTTTTTGAGTGCGGAATGGACGTTGCGTTATAGGCTAAAATGCTTGCGGTATAGCAATACCAACATGACTTGTAATATGCGTTACTGGCTATTACGCTGGAATTGCCATTTTTTTCAGTGTTAAAAGTCATAACGCAAAACTCGTAATCTACCTGCAAGTGTTGTTAAATAAGTGCATTTGATTGATGCTACTGCCTAATTATAAATTGTTCTAGTAAATTTCAATTGTGAAATTTGATATTTAATTCATTTTAGTTAAGGTTAATTTATAGATAATAATCGGCTAGATTCCAAGTTTTGCGGTATGAGTGAAAAAGCAGCATTATCGCTCTTTTTCACTATCGCTGGTATTACGAGTCTTGCAGGTTTAGCTGCACCGCACACTTTTTTGGCAGTAACGCAACGTAACTACAGCAGCTTTCCAAAAGTCCTTTTTTCAATGGGACTTCCTTTGCGCCAGTATTACGAGTTTGCCTGGGAGGCCAAAAAGTGAGCGGTACAGCATATACCGTCAAGATCCATACCGTACACTAGTAAAGTAACATAAAACTCATAACTAAAATGCTAAAAAGTACACTAACACCCATAAACTACCTATTAACCCCTAAACCGAGGCCCTCCCGCATCGCAAACACTAAAATAAAATTATTAACCTCTAATCTGCAGCTCTGGACATCGCTTCCACTATAATAAACATATTAACCCCTAAACAGCCGCACTCCCGCATCATAAACACTAGTTAAATATTATTAACCCCTAATCTGCTGTCCCTAACATTGCCGCAACCTACATTACTGTTATTAACCCATAATCTGCTGTCCCTAACATCGCCACCACTATACTAAAGTTATTAACCCCTAAACCTAACACTAAGTCTAACCCTAACACCCCTAACTTTAATATAATTAAAATAAATCTAAATAAAAATTACAATTAATACCTAAATAATTCCTATTTGAAACTAAATACTTACCTATAAAATAAACCCTAAGGCCTAGATTTAGAGTTTGGCGGTAGCCGTGAAAACCAGCGTTAGAGGCTCCTAACGCTGGTTTTAGGCTACCGCCGGTATTTGGAGTCACTCAAAATAGGGTCTAACGCTCACTTTTCAGCTGCGACTTTTCCATACCGCAGATCCCCTTACGTCAATTGCGTATCCTATCTTTTCAATGGGATCTTCCTAACTCCGGTATTTAGAGTCGTGTCTGAAGTGAGCGTTAGAATTCTAACGACAAAACTCCAGCCGCAGAAAAAAAGTCAGTAGTTAAGAGCTTTCTGGGCTAACGCCGGTTCATAAAGCTCTTAACTACTGTACTCTAAAGTACACTAACACCCATAAACTACCTATGTACCCCTAAACTGAGGTCCCCCCACATCGCTGCAACTCTATTAAATTTTTTTAACCCCTAATCTGCCGACCGCCACCTACGTTATACTTATGTACCCCTAATCTGCTGCCCCTAACCCCGCCGACCCCTGTATTATATTTATTAACCCCTAACCTGCCCCCCACAACGTCGCCGCCAGCTACTTACAATAATTAACCCCTAATCTGCCGACCGCAAAGCGCCGCCACCTACGTTATCCTTATGTACCCTTAATCTGCTGCCCCTAACACCGCCGACCCCTATATTATATTTATTAACCCCTAATCTGCCCCCCTCAACGTCGCCGACACCTGCCTACACTTATTAACCCCTAATCTGCCGAGCGGACCTGAGCGCTACTATAATAAAGTTATTAACCCCTAATCCGCCTCACTAACCCTATCATAAATAGTATTAACCCCTAATCTGCCCTCCCTAACATCGCCGACACCTAACTTCAATTATTAACCCCTAATCTGACGACCGGAGCTCACCGCTACTATAATAAATGGATTAACCCCTAAAGCTAAGTCTAACCCTAACACTAACACCCCCCTAACTTAAATATAATTTACATCTAACGAAATTAATTAACTCTTATTAAATAAATTATTCCTATTTAAAGCTAAATACTTACCTGTAAAATACATCCTAATATAGCTACAATATAAATTATAATTACATTGTAGCTATTTTAGGATTAATATTTATTTTACAGGCAACTTTGTAATTATTTTAACCAGGTACAATAGCTATTATATAGTTAAGAACTATTTAATAGTTACCTAGTTAAAATAATAACAAAATTACCTGTAAAATAAATCCTAACCTAAGTTATAATTAAACCTAACACTACCCTATCAATAAATTAATTAAATAAAATACCTACAATTACCTACAATAAAACCTAACACTACACTATCAATAAATAAATTAAATACAATTCCTACAAATAACTACAATTACATAAACTAACTAAAGTACAAAAAATAAAAAAGAACTAAGTTACAAAAAATAAAAAAATATTTACAAACATAAGAAAAATATTACAACAATTTTAAACTAATTACACCTACTCTAAGCCCCCTAATAAAATAACAAAGACCCCCAAAATAAAAAAATGCCCTACCCTATTCTAAATTAATAAAGTTAAAAGCTCTTTTACCTTACCAGCCCTGAACAGGGCCCTTTGCGGGGCATGCCCCAAGAAAATCAGCTCTTTTGCCTGTAAAAAAAAACATACAATACCCCCCCCAACATTACAACCCACCACCCACATACGCCTAATCTAACCCAAACCCCCCTTAAATAAACCTAACACTAAGCCCCTGAAGATCTTCCTACCTTGTCTTCACCTCAACAGGTATCACCGATCCGTCCTGGCATCCGGTGCTGAAGAGGTCCAGAAGAGGCTCCAAAGTCTTCCTCCTATCCGGCAAGAAGAGGACATCCGGACCGGCAAACATCTTCATCCAAGCGGCATCTTCGATCTTCTTCCATCCGGTGCGGAGTGGGTCCATGTTGAAGCAGCCGACGCGGATCCATCCTCTTCTTTCGGCGTCTCCCGACGAATGACGGTTCCTTTAAGGGACGTCATCCATTCTATTGGCTGTTCCGATCAGCCAATAGAATGCGAGCTCAATCTGATTGGCTGATTGGATCAGCCAATCGGATTGAACTTGATTCTGATTGGCTGATTCCATCAGCCAATCAGAATATTCCTACCTTAATTCCGATTGGCTGATAGAATCCTATCAGCCAATCGGAATTCGAGGGACGCCATCTTGGATGACGTCCCTTAAAGGAACCGTCATTCGTCGGGAGACGCCGAAAGAAGAGGATGGATCCGCGTCGGCTGCTTCAACATGGACCCACTCCGCACCGGATGGAAGAAGATCGAAGATGCCGCTTGGATGAAGATGTTTGCCGGTCCGGATGTCCTCTTCTTGCCGGATAGGAGGAAGACTTTGGATCCTCTTCTGGACCTCTTCAGCACCGGATGCCAGGACGGATCGGTGATACCTGTTGAGGTGAAGACAAGGTAGGAAGATCTTCAGGGGCTTAGTGTTAGGTTTATTTAAGGGGGGTTTGGGTTAGATTAGGGGTATGTGGGTGGTGGGTTGTAATGTTGGGGGGGTATAGTATGTTTTTTTTTACAGGCAAAAGAGCTGATTTTCTTGGGGCATGCCCTGCAAAGGGCCCTGTTCAGGTAAAAAAGGGGGTCTTTGTTATTTTATTAGGGGGCTTAGAGTAGGTGTAATTAGTTTAAAATTGTTGTAATATTTTTCTTATGTTTGTAAATATTTTTTTATTTTTTGTAACTTAGTTCTTTTTTATTTTTTGTACTTTAGTTAGTTTATGTAATTGTAGTTATTTGTAGGAATTGTATTTAATTTATTTATTGATAGTGTAGTGTTAGGTTTTATTGTAGGTAATTGTAGGTATTTTATTTAATTAATTTATTGATAGGGTAGTGTTAGGTTTAATTATAACTTAGGTTAGGATTTATTTTACAGGTAATTTTGTTATTATTTTAACTAGGTAACTATTAAATAGTTCTTAACTATTTAATAGCTATTGTACCTGGTTAAAATAATTACAAAGTTGCCTGTAAAATAAATATTAATCCTAAAATAGCTACAATGTAATTATAATTTATATTGTAGCTATATTAGGGTTTATTTTACAGGTAAGTATTTAGCTTTAAATAGGAATAATTTATTTAATAAGAGTTAATTAATTTCGTTAGATGTAAATTATATTTAAGTTAGGGGGGTGTTAGTGTTAGGGTTAGACTTAGCTTTAGGGGTTAATCCATTTATTATAGTAGCGGTGAGCTCCGGTCGTCAGATTAGGGGTTAATAATTGAAGTTAGGTGTCGGTGATGTTAGGGAGGGCAGATTAGGGGTTAATACTATTTATTATAGGGTTAGTGAGGCGGATTAGGGGTTAATACATTTATTATAGTAGCGGTGCGGTCCGCTCGGCAGATTAGGGGTTAATAAGTGTAGGCAGGTGGAGGCGACGTTGAGGGGGCAGATTAGGGGTTAATAAATATAATATAGGGGTCGGCGGTGTTAGGGGCAGCAGATTAGGGGTACATAGGGATAATGTAAGTTGCGGCGGTTTACGGAGCGGAAGATTAGGGGTTAATAATATAATGCAGGGGTCAGCGGGGGCGGCAGAATAGGGGTTAATAAGTGTAAGGTTAGGGGTGTTTAGACTCGGGGTACATGTTAGGGTGTTAGGTGCAGACGTAGGAAGTGTTTCCCCATAGGAAACAATGGGGCTGCGTTAGGAGCTGAACGCTGCTTTTTTGCAGGTGTTAGGTTTTTTTTCAGCTCAAACAGCCCCATTGTTTCCTATGGGGGAATCGTGCACAAGCACGTTTTTGAGGCTGGCCGCGTCCGTAAGCAACTCTGGTATCGAGAGTTGCATTCGCGGTAAAAATGCTCTACGCTCCTTTTTTGGAGCCTAACGCAGCATTTTTTTGGACTCTCGATACCAGAGTTATTTTTATGGTGCGGCCAGAAAAAATCCCGCGTAGCGTTAACAACCCATCTACCGCCAAACTCCAAATCTAGCTGTAAGCTAGCTACAATATAACTAATAGTTACATTGTATCTATCTTAGGTTTTATTTTTATTTTACAGCTAAGTTTGTATTTATTTTAACTAGGTAGACTAGTTAGTAAATAGTTATTAACTATTTACTAGCTCCCTAGTTAAAATAAATACAAATTTACCTGTAAAATAAAACCTAACCTGAGTTACACTAACACCTAACCTTACACTACAATTAAATACATTACGTTAATTAAATACAATTAACTAAATTACAAAAAACAAAACACTAAATTACACAAAATAAAAAAGATATTATCAAATATTTAAACTAATTACACCTAATCTAATAGCCCTATCAAAATAAAAAAGCCCCTCCAAAATAAAAAAAAACCTATAGCCTACAATAAACTATCAATGGCTCTTAAAAGGGCCTTTTGCGGGGCATTGCCCCAAAGTAATCAGCTCTTTTACCTGTCAAAAATACAAACAAACAACAGTAAAACCACCACCCACACAACCAACCCCCCAAATAAAATCCTATCTAAAAAAAACTAAGCTCCCCATTGCCCTGAAAAGGGCATTTGGATGGGCATTGCCCTTAAAAGGGCATTTAGCTCTTTTTCCACCCAAACCCTAAGCTAATAATAAAACCCACCCAATAAACCCTTAAAAAAACTAACACTAAACCCTGAAGATCCACTTACAGTTTTTGAAGACCCGACATCCATACTCAACAAATCGGGAGAAGTCCTCATCAAAGTCGGCAGAAGTCTTCAACCAAGCGGGCCGAAGTCTTCATCCAACCAGACAGAAGTCTTCATCCAGATGGCATCTGCTATCTTCATCCATCCGGCGTGAGCGGTTCCATCTTCAAGACATCCGGCGCGAAGCATCATCTTCAATCGACGGTTCTTCCAGAATGAAGGTTCCTTTAAGGGACATCATCCAAGATGGCGTCCCTTGAATTCCGATTGACTGATAGAATTCTATCAGCCATTCAGAATTAAAGGGTAAAAAATTGTATTGGCTGATGCAATCAGCCAATAGGATTGAGCTTCAATCCTATTGGCTGATCCAATCAGCCAATAGGATTGAGTTTGCATTCTATTGGCTGTTCCAATCAGCCAATAGAATGTGAGCTCAATCCTATTGGCTGATTGCATCAGCCAATAGGATTTTTTACCCTTTAACTCCAATTGGCTGATAGAATTCTATCAGCCAATTGGAATTCAAGGGACGCCATTTCGGATGGCGTCCCTTAAACGAACCTTCATTCTGGAAGAGCTGTCGATTGAAGAGGATGCTCCGCGCCGGATGTCTTGAAGATGGAGCCGCTCCGCGTCGGATGGATGAAGAAAGATAGAAGATGCCGTCTGGATGAAGACTTCTGCCGGCTTGGATGAAGACTTCGGCCCACCTGGATGAGGACTTCTGCTGCTTCATTGAGGATGGATGTCGGGTCTTGGATGTACTAATAGAGTAATTACAACTGGATAAACAAAAACTGTGTTTGTCTTTATTTCAGGCTGCAAAGCAACAAAGTGTGATTATTTTCAATGGGGGGTTATTATTTTCAATACCTGCTGTATATATAAATGCACTTATCTTGACATATACTTTGAGCTCTTAACAGTCAAATACCTTGAAACATGCAATTTTTATTTTTAATTTGTTTTAATGTTTTGAATAGAAATACTCTAAATTCCAATGTTGTTCTTCACATAGAAAAAAAGTGCTTTTTATTTTAAATTCAATATTTTTATATATATCTCTATTTGTATATATTCATATATAGATATATGTATAGTTATATATATTAAAAAAAATCATATATATATATATATATATATATATATATATATATATATATATATATATATATATATATATATATAATATATATTTTAAAATAAAAAGAACATTTTCTTCTATGTGAAGAATCTAAAGTAATTCTTACTTACTTCAAGTTTAGCGCAGTTTGTCTAACATATAAGTTTGATATGTTCAAGTGTTGCTCTTTCATATATAAAATTAAAAAAGGAGGGGGGTGGAGCTAGCAAGCAACAAGAGCAGACGTGTTTCCACACAGCTCTGCTATACATAATTATAAATTTCTCCTACAAACCTAGAATTTGCTCTAAAACCTTAGCTAATTGTTATATCTAAACCTACTGGTTAGCCAATGGTTATTTAATGAATGTATAATATCGTTTTTCAGTCCTAATAAGGTGGGAGAGGAGTTGACGCATCCAGAGACCATAGCCTCCTGGGCCCTGACTGAGGTGGTGGCACGGTTCTCCCATAAAGAAACAGCAGCTGTCATTCCACACTCTATCTAAAAAGAAGATACTACATTGGCTGCACCTTTGAATCATTTCCTATACCCAAACAGAGCCTTTGATCTGTGACAGAACAGAAAAGAGAAGAGAGAAGACTCGACTCGCAATACATACCACTAACTGTCAGAGACCTACTACCCCCCGCTCAGCAAGACTGTTTGGGACTGACACTGTGGGACTATCATAAGACTGGTACACACAGCCGGCTTAAAACAGGGCTCAGTTGCCACTTACTCTGCCCACTGTGCTGGCTCACCACTAGAAACTACCAACACTTACAGCAATACTAGAATAGAACACCCTTACCTCATCTGGAGTGGACCTACACCTCAGGTCATGGGTATCTGTGCTCTATTAACCATAGCTGCAGCTTAGCTTTGTGGGCGGGGTGATGTGGGTCCTCATCCCTCCAACGGCTGCACAATTCTGCAAGGGGCCTTCAACTGTGAATGAGGAGTCCGTTAAGATTAGATCTGTCAGAAGGCCTAGCTTGCTCTGGAGGACTCCAACTTGCTTCAAGTGGGCCTCAACTGCGGCACTAGCTCCTGTGTGATACTCTCATTTGGGTAGGAGGTCTGTCGCGGCTGTGGCAGTACCTTATCAGGGGAGAGAGTACCGCCATCTTGCCTGCCACATGGGAGCTGAATTAACTTCGCTAGCACATATGAGACTCAGCTTTGCTTCTTGTAAGCAAACTCACTAGCCTAAAACAACTATAGAGCCAAGGTGGAACAGGTAATCAAGCTGAACCTTCAAAGGAAGCCATAGGGAGCATAATGTAAATGGGTAAGATCCAACTTGTGTCACACTTCATACCACTGCATCCAGCCTACTTATTACTAAGGGGGACTTAGTCACCACTTATCAACACCTGAAGGTTCCTGAGCCACCATACCAAAGGGCTTTAAAGCCTTAAAACCCACAGTCCACTAACTTTACTTTAACTTTTAAATTGCTGGACTTTATTCACATTCTGGGACCACTCCAATAGACCTGTTATAACAAAGTCTTTTATCTTGCTAAGTGATTTTTTTACATTGTTATGTCTATTGTTTGAGTAAGTTGTAATTAGTTGCTCCCTTTCCTTTCCCTTTCCCGCTCAGCTTGTCTTAGTGGGTCACCTCCACTTTCCTTTTGCTTTGTAAGAAGTCTATATAGTGTTTCTTTTATTTTTCAGAAACTTGGACCAGAGCTGCTTCCCCACCCCCTCCTTTCCCATCCAACTTGTCTGGGTGGGTCACTTCCACATCCCTTTTCACCCCTCTTAGAGGACGTATCCTCTTCCCTGGGGTGAGGGAGCTGCTCTGGAGGTAGAACTGCATTTGGTGTTACAACAATTTTAAGTGTTAAATACCACAGAGTCAGGTGTTTATCGTGTAATTAAAAATATCTTCAAGACTGTACGCTTGCATTTCTGGCATGACTACTCATTATAGCTAACTTTTTACCTTTTACTTACACTGGCCTCAACTAACAGTAGAGCTCTTTCTTTCCCCTTAATATTCATTGGAACAGACTTCCTTAAGAAATAATTTCTATCTGGGTCCTATTACGGTAGCATACCCTCTGATCCCTAAAGGAAATTGCACAGGTTTACTAATAGTAATATACCACTATAGAGTTCCCCTCCCCCCAATGTGGTAATGACGTAGTCCTGCCAGGAAGACTATAGTCAGCCCCACTTTTTTTTTTGTAGTCTAGGGGATATAATCTAGCATTAAGTATTTAATAAGTCAGGGTCTCTAGTGTTATCCAATACCTTTGTGAATCTATAAGATCCCTTTGTTTCATAACAAATGTGGCTGTATACCATTTCAATATGCAGCATACCTCAAGGAGGCACCACAAAACCCCTTTAACTGTCAAAAAGACCGTCACTTCTCACAACTTTCAAAGGATCATTCGGATACTACTGGCAGGAAAGTAAGTGATCAGGAGTCACTAGATGAAGGTTCTCAGTCAAGTACACAATGGCCTTCTCACTTGCAGTACTACATAACTGAATCCACCTTAAAACACATGTTAGCTGCACAAACGAAATCTATCACTGCTGCGATTCAACAAAGCTCAGCAGAACTAAGGAAAGATATTGTGGAAATAAGAGAAAGGGTAGATTCCCTAGAAAGGCGTCAAGATGATCTTACTACAGATCACTCCAACCTCCTCTTTTACACTGAGAGCCTGGCAGAACAAATCACTCATTTAGAATTCAAGCTGGCGGACGTAGAAGATAGAGCCAGGAGAAATAATGTCAGATTCAGAGGCTTTCCTGAGAGTGTCACGGCGGCAGATCTACAAGAATACCACAGCATTGATGGGTCCTCTAGAGGGCACTCTACACACCATGGAGCAAGCTCATAGAGCTTTAAGAGCAAGGACACTATCATCTGACAGACTGAGAGATGTCATGGTATGGTTTCACAATTTCATCTTTAAGGATCGGAGGTTGCAGGCAGCTTTTAAAAAACCTGCCCTACCAGAAAACTTTAAAGATCTTCAACTACTATCAGATTTGTCCTCACACACCTTGCAGCAACGAATGGTCTACATGACTTTCACCACTCCCCTCAGAAGGGCCAACATCAAGTACAGGTGGGGATACCCCACAAAATTGGTAATAAAGAAGAACAATCAAACTCATGTGGTGACCTCACTTCCTCAAGGCAATGCCCTGTTAGCAAATGAGGGACTACAAAATGACCCAACACCTGTATCTGTCACTCCTCACCCTAAATTAAGGGCCTCAGCACCTGCATGGATGGTAAGAGAACAAAGATCTAAACGCCAGAAACCTGGCCAGTCTCAGGATCCTCTGTGGCCTCAAGCCTTGCCTACTTGAATTATAATTTACCTGTGAAGTGGGATCATTCCTCTAACTGGAGATAATATCTGTAAATAAGGAGTTATTCTTGTATGGTTATATATAGTTTAGATAGAATAGATAAGATTGTACTTATTTGTTTGCATTTGAGCTGGGCTGACTGTATCAGTCTTACATTTTTATTGCACTAGCTCTATTTCCACCGACAATTTCCACTCCCTAAAAACACCCTTCCCTACCCAAATCTCACCCCCCTCCATTGTACATCTTTTGTACTATGACTTCCCTTAAATTTGTTATGCATAATGTTTGAGGCCTAAATTCCATAGGAAAAAGAAGCCTTCTACTAAGATCTGTTAAATCTCATAGAGCTCTAGGAATCACATTTCTTGCTAGATGTCCCAAACAAACCCCTAGCTAAGGACTATCCAGTCATAGAATCGGCCCCATTGTCCAAAAAAGCAAGAGGAGCAGCCATTCTGATTCACAGGTGGCTAGCCTATGAACCGATACATATATTTAAAGACCCACAAGCTAGATACGTTATATTAAAATGTAACTTAGACCACATCACCTATACCTTGGTGTCCATTTACCTCACTGATGTACACCAACCCAAATTCCTGAAGAAAATCTTGCACAAGGTTGATCAGGTTAAACAAAGTAGAGTTATCCTAGCAGGGGATTTTAATATGGTTTGGGATCACAAGTTAGATAGAAATTTCAACCCTAATAACAAGAGCCCAACAATCCCCTGATTCTCTAAGTCTAAACTTTAGGACTCTAATGACACAATGTGGTTATTATGACATATGGAGATCCTATCACTCACTCGAAAAGGACTATACCCACTTCTCCCACCCTCACGGGACATACTCCAGGATAAATGATTTATTTTGCCATTCTGACACCCTAGACCTAGTACAAGCAGCAGGAATATCCATAAGCCTTTGGTCAGATCATGATCAAGCAACAATGAGTCTTCATTCTGTCAACACCATTAGATCCAAATCCACCTGGAGATTACCCCACCATATACTTTTGGACATACCGTTTAGGGAAGAGTTAAGAAAATAATTGAAATTTCTCATACAGGCAAACGATAACCCTTCACTTTGTGAGGATACCATATGGGGAGCAATTAAGGCCACTATTAGAGGCTACTTTATTAGGAAACAGGTCCACCTGAAAAAGGAAGCAGTCCTCTCACTATCTCAAGCTCACTGTAAGTTGAGAGAACTTAAATTGTTGCAACACACCTTCAACTCCCTAGACCAGTGTTTTTCAACCAGTGTGCCACGGCACACTGGTGTGCTGTGAGAGATCCTCAGGTGTGCCGCGGCAGACTGACAACAGTGACATATTTTTAAAATTTTGCTTGTTTTGATGTGACAGGCTCATAAGGCAGACAGGCAGGCATCATTTACAGCCATGACATATTGACATTCATTCACAGACTATCATTATGATTGTTTGTGAATAAATGTAAATATGTCACGTATAGTTTGTAGGAGGCATGGCATAACAGCACAGTACAGTATGTGTGTGTGTGTATGTGTATATATATATATATATATATATATACATTGGGGCAAAAAAGTATTTAGTCAGCCACCAATTGTGCAAGTTTTCCCACTTAAGAAGATGAGAGAGGCCTGTAATTTTCATCATAGGTACACCTCAACTATGAGAGATAAAATGTGGAAACAAATTCAGACAATCACATTGTCTGATTTGGAAAGAATTTATTTGCATACTATGGTGGAAAATAAGTATTTGGTCAATATCAAAAGTTAATCTCAATACTTTGTTATATATCCTTTGTTGGCAATGACAGAGGTCAAACGTTTTCTGTAAGTCTTCACAAGGTTGTCACACACTGTTGCTGGTATGTTGGCCCATTCCTGCATGCAGATCTCCTCTAGAGCAGTGATGTTTTGGGGCTGTCGCTGGGCAACACGGACTTTCAACTCCCTCCAAAGGTTTTCTATGGGGTTGAGATCTGGAGACTGGCTAGGCCACTCCAGGACCTTGAAATGCTTCTTACGAAGCCACTCCTTCGTTGCCTGGAGGGTGTGTTTGGGATCATTGTCATGCTGAAAGACCCAGCCATGTTTCATCTTCAATGCCCTTGCTGATGGAAGGACGTTTGCACTCAAAATCTCACGATACATGGCCCCATTCATTCTTTCATGTACATAGATCAGTCATCCTGTTCCCTTTGCAGAGAAACAGTCCCAAAGCATGATGTTGCCACCCCCATGCTTCACAGTAGGTATAGTGTTCTTTGGTTGCAAATCAGCATTCTCTCTCCTCCAAACACGACGAGTTGTGTTTCTACCAAACAGTTCTACTTTGGTTTCATCTGACCATATGACATTCTCCCAATCCGCTTCTGGATCATCCAATTGCTCTCTAGCATACTTCAGACGGGCCCGGACATGTACTGGCTTAAGCAGGGGGACACGTCTGGCACTGCAGGATCTGAGTCCCTGGCGGCGTAGTGTGTTACTGATGGTAGCCTTTGTTACGTTGGTCTCAGCTCTCTGCAGGTCATTCACTAGGTCCCCCCATGTGGTTCTGGGATGTTTGCTCACTGTTCTTGTGATCATTTTGACCCCACGGGTGAGATCTTGCATGGAGCCCCAGATCGAGGGAGATTATCAGTGGTCTTGTATGTCTTCCATTTTCTGATTATTGCTCCCACAGTTGATTTCTTCACACCAAGCTCTTTGCCTATTGCAGATTCAGTCTTCCCAGCCTGGTGCAGGTCTACACTTTTGTTTCTGGTGTCCTTCGACAGCTCTTTGGTCTTCACCATAGTGGAGTTTGGAGTGTGACTGTTTGAGGTTGTGGACAGGTGTCTTTTATACTGATAACAAGTTCAAACAGGTGCCATTAATACAGGTAATGAGTGGAGGACAGAGGAGCCTCTTAAAGAAGAAGATACAGGTCCGTGAGAGCCAGAGATCTTTCTTGTTTGTAGGTGACCAAATACTTATTTTCCACCATAATATGCAAATAAATTATTTCCAAATCAGACAATGTGATTGTCTGGATTTGTTTCCACATTTTGTCTCTCATAGTTGAGGTATACCTATGATGAAAATTACAGGCCTCTCTCATCTTCTTAAGTGGGAGAACTTGCACAATTGGTGGCTGACTAAATACTTTTTTGCCCCACTTTATGTGCAGCCATCAATTAGCAGCTAGCTCCCAGTAGTGTATTGCTGCTCCTGAGCCTACCTATGTATGCTTTTTAATAAAGGACACCAAGAGAATAAGAATAAAGCATATTAGATAATAAAAGTAAATAAAAAAGAGTAGTTTAAAATTGCATGTTCTATAACATATAATCTATATGATCTGATAAGGGCTGGTAATTTAATTAAATGACAGACAATGGGGATGGGGTTAAATCAAAGCTGTGCCGTTAATAAGGTTTAAATCACTATGGTGTTGACATTAATAGCAGTCCTGTGGGTAAGACCACTGAATAATTTTGAGAACTGTACATAGCAGGGTTTTGTTGGGGCATGTGCCATGGCTTAGGTAGAGCCTGGGTGAAATTTTGGAAAGAAAAGGTTGAATATCCATAATTTTAGTGCATGAGTCTTGGGTGATGGATCTGGGATTACATTTGGGGTTAGGGTCAACCCTTGCATTGCTTCTTATTGTGTTGCAGATCTCTCTGGCATCCAAGGGGTTAATGGAAATTTTGACCCAATCACATTATTGTCAATAATATTTTTGTTCTTACAACTACTTGTTCATAAACATTTTTTTTCCATTTTAAAAACACAAAACTACTCAACCTGTCCAGCATAAATGTGTTGCTGCAATCAAAAGTGTTTAGTAATACAATTTATGCAGCCATAACTGTTTTATGAATTTCTAAAACTCTAATATATTCTGCAGCATTGCACAAATGTCACTTGCACATGAGATTTAACAGAGTGCATCTACAACTTGTACATATATATTCAAAAAGGAAGTCAATCCCTGTTTATACAAGTTTTTTTCTTAATCTAGTATTATTGGATTTTACTGTCTTCATAATAATGTAGCCGCACTATCCCATATGCTTCATCTTTAAGGCATACGCAGATGATCCTAATATTAATTTAGTGGAATACATTTCTTGAAGCAGCAGATTTGCTAAATCTATCAATAATATATTCTGGGCAGACAAACTGGTAAAACTTGGCAAAGAAAAGCCTTGTCTAGCATTAGGATTAGGATTTTCTTTGTTTGTGAGATAAACAAAAGACTGTTACATAAGATGGTACGTTCATTGGTTTGGTAGAACTGTTTACATTAAATCAGAACTAATATAGATGAATAACAAGATCTTTGAATGGTGTGCATAGAAGTTTACAGTAGAATATCTGTATTGAATAAAAATGGATGAGTAGGCAATTAGGGATTGAAAGGCATACTTGTGACTCTATAGATATAACATTCAATTTAGTACAAGAAACAAAGAAAAACAAAAAATATTTGAAATAGCAAAATAAGCGTTAAAATTTTGGTTTTTATATTATAATGAGACCTATATTTATGTAATGCAATTGGTGATGTCATTTATCTTGTGGTCAATGATGTAATTGATGGTGTCATAAATGATGCAATAAGTGATGCCACTGCCAAATTTAAATTAAGACTAATCTGGCTTCGGATAGAGCATCTAAACCAATGTATTTATTTATTATTGTAAGTCTTACAATTGTGATTTTTGTCAGGGGATTTTTTTTTAATTTCACAGTGATGTCATTATTATGTAGAACAAAATGGAAAATCTAAACAATAGCACAATTCCATTTACAATTGTCCCTAGAACTTCTTAAGATAGCCATTCCACATATCGACCCCATTTTATATTTTAATTTAAAAAAACAGGTTGGAAAGTCTGCTTGCTCACAGCTTCCCTGGCACCTGATTTTACCCAGCACTACCATGTAATTTCCCAACCCCACCCACATATCTGCCCCGCCCATTGTGGTCATGCCAACAATTCCTCCCACCTTCTTGTTGGGAGGTATGACAAATTTTGCATTGGCAAGTTTTTTTGGGGTGTGCCAAAAAAGAAATAGATTACGATCTACCAGTAGATCTCTAAGGCCTAGATTTAGAGTTCGGCGTTAGCCGTGAAAACCAGCGTTAGAGGCTCCTAACGCTGGTTTTAGGCTACCGCCGGTATTTGGAGTCACTCAAAATAGGGTCTAACGCTCACTTTTCAGCCGCGACTTTTCCATACCGCAGATCCCCTTACGTCAATTGCGTATCCTATCTTTTCAATGGGATCTTCCTAACGCCGGTATTTAGAGTCGTTTCTGAAGTGAGCGTTAGAGCTCTAACGACAAAACTCCAGCCGCAGGAAAAAAGCAGGAGTTAAGAGCTTTCTGGGCTAACGCCGGTTCATAAAGCTCTTAACTACTGTACTCTAAAGTACACTAACACCCATAAACTACCTATGTACCCCTAAACCGAGGCCCCCCCACATCGCCGCCACTCGATTAAATTTTTTTAACCCCTAATCTGCCGACCGCCACCTACGTTATACTTATGTACCCCTAATCTGCTGCCCCTAACACCGCCGACCCCTGTATTATATTTATTAACCCCTAACCTGCCCCCCTCAACGTCGCCGCCAGCTACTTACAATAATTAACCCCTAATCTGCCGACCGCAAAGCGCCGCCACCTACGTTATCCTTATGTACCCCTAATCTGCTGCCCCTAACACCGCCGACCCCTATATTATATTTATTAACCCCTAATCTGCCCCCCTCAACGTCGCCTCCACCTGCCTACACTTATTAACCCCTAATCTGCCGAGCGGACCTGAGCGCTACTATAATAAAGTTATTAACCCCTAATCCGCCTCACTAACCCTATCATAAATAGTATTAACCCCTAATCTGCCCTCCCTAACATTGCCGACACCTAACTTCAAACATTAACCCCTAATCTGACGACCGGAGCTCACCGCTACTATAATAAATGGATTAACCCCTAAAGCTAAGTCTAACCCTAACACTAACACCCCCCTAACTTAAATATAATTTACATCTAACGAAATTAATTAACTCTTATTAAATAAATTATTCCTATTTAAAGCTAAATACTTACCTGTAAAATAAATCCTAATATAGCTACAATATAAATTATAATTATATTGTAGCTATTTTAGGATTAATATTTATTTTACAGGCAACTTTGTAATTATTTTAACCAGGTACAATAGCTATTAAATAGTTAAGAACTATTTAATAGTTACCTAGTTAAAATAATAACAAAATTACCTGTAAAATAAATCCTAACCTAAGTTATAATTAAACCTAACACTACCCTATCAATAAATTAATTAAATAAAATACCTACAATTACCTACAATAAAACCTAACACTACACTATCAATAAATAAATTAAATACAATTTCTACAAATAACTACAATTACATAAACTAACTAAAGTACAAAAAATAAAAAAAAACTAAGTTACAAAAAATAAAAAAATATTTACAAACATAAGAAAAATATTACAACAATTTTAAACTAATTACACCTACTCTAAGCCCCCTAATAAAATAACAAAGACCCCCAAAATAAAAAAATGCCCTACCCTATTCTAAATTAATAAATTTAAAAGCTCTTTTACCTTACCAGCCCTGAACAGGGCCCTTTGCGGGGCATGCCCCAAGAAAATCAGCTCTTTTGCCTGTAAAAAAAAACATACAATACCCCCCCCCAACATTACAACCCACCACCCACATACCCCTAATCTAACCCAAACCCCCCTTAAATAAACCTAACACTAAGCCCCTGAAGATCTTCCTACCTTGTCTTCACCTCACCGTGTATCACCGATCGGTCCTGGCTCCGATATCTTCATCCAACCCAAGCGGGGGCTAGACATCCACTGAAGAAGTCCAGAAGAGGGTCCAAAGTCTTCTTCCTATCCGGCAAGAAGAGGACATCCGGACCGGCAAACATCTTCATCCAAGCGGCATCTTCGATCTTCTTCCATCCGGTGCGGAGCGGGTCCATGTTGAAGCAGCCGACGCGGATCCATCCTCTTCTTCCGGCGTCTCCCGACGAATGACGGTTCCTTTAAGGGACGTCATCCAAGATGGTGTCCCTCGAATTCCGATTGGCTGATAGGATTCTATCAGCCAATCGGAATTAAGGTAGGAATATTCTGATTGGCTGATGGAATCAGCCAATCAGAATCAAGTTCAATCCGATTGGCTGATCCAATCAGCCAATCA
Source organism: Bombina bombina (assembly GCF_027579735.1). Lineage (NCBI taxonomy): Eukaryota > Metazoa > Chordata > Amphibia > Anura > Bombinatoridae > Bombina > Bombina bombina. Next base: position 120,652,237 of record NC_069502.1, read on the forward strand.
GATTGAGCTCGCATTCTATTGGCTGATCGGAACAGCCAATAGAATGCGAGCTCAATATGATTGGCTGATTGGATCAGCCAATCGGATTGAACTTGATTCTGATTGGCTGATTCCATCAGCCAATCAGAATATTCCTACCTTAATTCCGATTGGCTGATAGAATCCTATCAGCCAATCGGAATTCGAGGGACGCCATCTTGGATGACGTCCCTTAAAGGAACCGTCATTCGTCGGGAGACGCCGGAAGAAGAGGATGGATCCGCGTCGGCTGCTTCAACATGGACCCGCTCCGCACCGGATGGAAGAAGATCGAAGATGCCGCTTGGATGAAGATGTTTGCCGGTCCGGATGTCCTCTTCTTGCCGGATAGGAGGAAGACTTTGGACCCTCTTCTGGACTTCTTCAGTGGATGTCTAGCCCCCGCTTGGGTTGGATGAAGATATCGGAGCCAGGACCGATCGGTGATACCCGGTGAGGTGAAGACAAGGTAGGAAGATCTTCAGGGGCTTAGTGTTAGGTTTATTTAAGGGGGGTTTGGGTTAGATTAGGGGTATGTGGGTGGTGGGTTGTAATGTTGGGGGGGGGTATTGTATGTTTTTTTTTACAGGCAAAAGAGCTGATTTTCTTGGGGCATGCCCCGCAAAGGGCCCTGTTCAGGGCTGGTAAGGTAAAAGAGCTTTTAAATGTATTAATTTAGAATAGGGTAGGGCATTTTTTTATTTTGGGGGTCTTTGTTATTTTATTAGGGGGCTTAGAGTAGGTGTAATTAGTTTAAAATTGTTGTAATATTTTTCTTATGTTTGTAAATATTTTTTTATTTTTTGTAACTTAGTTCTTTTTTATTTTTTGTACTTTAGTTAGTTTATGTAATTGTAGTTATTTGTAGAAATTGTATTTAATTTATTTATTGATAGTGTAGTGTTAGGTTTTATTGTAGGTAATTGTAGGTATTTTATTTAATTAATTTATTGATAGGGTAGTGTTAGGTTTAATTATAACTTAGGTTAGGACTTATTTTACAGGTAATTTTGTTATTATTTTAACTAGGTAACTATTAAATAGTTCTTAACTATTTAATAGCTATTGTACCTAGTTAAAATAATTACAAAGTTGCCTGTAAAATAAATATTAATCCTAAAATAGCTACAATGTAATTATAATTTATATTGTAGCTATATTAGGATTTTTTTTACAGGTAAGTATTTAGCTTTAAATAGGAATAATTTATTTAATAAGAGTTAATTAATTTCGTTAGATTTAAATTATATTTAACTTAGGGGGGTGTTAGTGTTAGGGTTAGACTTAGCTTTAGGGGTTAATACATTTATTAGAATAGCGGTGAGCTCCGGTCGGCAGATTAGGGGTTAATAATTGAAGTTAGGTGTCGGCGATGTTAGGGAGGGCAGATTAGGGGTTAATACTATTTATGATAGGGTTAGTGAGGCGGATTAGGGGTTAATAACTTTATTATAGTAGCGCTCAGGTCCGCTCGGCAGATTAGGGGTTAATAAGTGTAAGGTTAGGGGTGTTTAGACTCAGGGTTCATGTTAGAGTGTTAGGTGCAGACGTAGGAAGTGTTTCCCCATAGGAAACAATGGGGCTGCGTTAGGAGCTGAACGCTGCTTTTTTGCAGGTGTTAGGTTTTTTTTCAGCTCAAACAGCCCCATTGTTTCCTATGGGAGAATCGTGCACGAGCACGTTTTTGAGGCTGGCCGCGTCCGTAAGCAACTCTGGTATCGAGAGTTGCATTTGCGGTAGAAATGCTCTACGCTCCTTTTTTGGAGCCTAACGCAGCATTTTTTTGGACTCTCGATACCAGAGTTAATTTTATGGTGCGGCCAGAAAAAAGCCTGCGTAGCGTTAACAGCCCATCTACCGCAAAACTCCAAATCTAGGCCTTAGTGTTGACCAGTAGATCATGTATTTTTCCTTGTCTCTCTCTGACAATAGTGATATACAGTAAGTATAAAAACATATTTTACACAAGTATTTCCTGCACTACTAGAGTTGATTCAATGAAAAATGGTTAACCAATGCATGAATATAATTCTCTGTGTTAGGCAAAGATCAATTTCGCTCCCAATTTTGCATGCAAGCTCCGATTTTCTTATGATTAGCACATGCATAAGTAGGTCACATGGCAAACTTCACAAAGAAGTAGACCTTGTCTCATTAAAGTATGGACATTCCTGTATTAAAGTGCAATGGATATTTAAAAGTAACATACAAATCACATGATGTTAAAAAGTCTCAAAGGTTCATAAGGAATTTAAGAGATAAACACAACTTACATAATTAGGTCACATTTTTTGATGGAGCTTAAAGGGACATGAAACCCAAACATTTTCTTCCATGATTCAGATAGACAATACAATTTTAAACAACTTTCCAATTTACTTCTATTATTTAATTTGCTTCCGTCTTTTGTTATCATTTGCTGAAAGGTTTATCTAGGTAAGCTCAAGAGCAGCAAATAACCTAGGTTCTAGCTGCTGATTGGTGGCTGCATATATATATCAATTGCCATTGGCTCATCCATGTGTTCAGTTAGAAACCAGTAGTGCATTGCTGCTCCTTCAACAAATAATACAAAGAGAATTAAACAAATTTGTTAATAGAAGTAAGCTAGAAAGTTGTTTAAAATTGTATGTTCTACCTAAATAATGAAAGAACAATTTTGGGTTTCATGTCCCTTTAATTATATGTAAGCTTGATAACGTATATTACAAATAATGATAGTGAGACAGTAATTTTATTATGGTCTAAACCTGAACTTATGCAAACTCTTGAATATTTTATCAAGCCAAAGACAGAAAGGTGTTAGCCAAGTTTAAAGATTCCGTTAAATAATTAATCAACATGACAGGATAATGAATAAGTCATGACCAAGTTGATATTGTCTAAAAAATGTGACAAGAAAGTTTAGTTACCGAAAGGCAAATTTCACATTTACTGTCAACCACTAGAAACAAACGTACTGCTTATTTTTAACTTATTTTGGGATAGATTACAAGTGGAGTGGTATTTTGCACGTACGCTATAGCATCGAGTTCCACTGATATTATAAGATATTGGGCTCGCAATAACCCATGCAAGCAAACAGCTTACTTCTAGTGCAATTAGACTGTCATATAAAAGATAACTCCCAACTCGCATGCTAACCCGATCGCATATTCTCATATTCGCTAACCCAACATTAAAATATGAATATTTAACATTCCAAAGTTCTGCACATAGCAGAATATGTTATATTTATTCATAAATAAATATTTCTATACATATATCTGAAGGGTTTATTGGTACAATATATATCTATAACTACAGTATATATATATATATATATATATATATATATATATATATACTGTATATACATGATTATATATAGTGAGACACAGCATGAGAACTAGCGCAGCGAAGGTCATGCAGCAATGGGCAGCAAATATAAATATATATTTACAGGGAACACACAGTTCCCATAGACTGCAATATAAAGGCACTTTTTAGTGCTTTTTTTTTTTTTTCTAACACCCCTCAGCCGCCACTGTTTCACTAACATCTACCATAATTAACACTAGTATTCCCCAAAATAAGTGTTGATCAGTTTAGCCCCTGTTTGTTTTATGAATAATGTTTTAGTCAGTCTCCTTTTAATTGCTCTACTACTGATGGTTAGATTTCTTCAACGTAATAAAATTAAATACGTATTCAAGCACGGAAACAGTAAATAAGACCAGAGACTGGCTTGCACTCACATTGGGATTGTATGTATAATTTCAGTGTTAGCTAGAGAGCTCCTTACACTAATTGATGCTCCAGGTTTAATCTACCTAGTTTTTCAAAGTTAGAGAGAGCCACCTTCCGGTAATTCATAGTTAAATAGTAGATGCAGTTGAAAGAAGGCAAAAAAACATCTATTTAAACCTTCACAGGTTTCCTGTAATACATAACATTATATTAAAAAAATATCTGCCAATATTACTTCCAGTAACTTGTTTAATGACTACTCTTTCTGAACTAGCTGCCCCAACCGTGAACACTATTATTATCTAAAATAAAAATTGTTACTATATACTGTATACAGTATATACTAATTCATTGGGCAGCTGCTATTGTTAGAAATAGTTTCCTTCTAGCTTCTAGCCATTTCCTTCCTTGACATAAACAGCACCACTGCTAAATCTCTATAAAATATATACTATGGGGCCGATTTATCAAGTGTCTGGCGGACATGATCCGCTGTAGCAAATGATGTCCACTTGACATTGATAAATGCAGACAGCATACGTTGTCTGCATTTATCATTGCACAAGCAGTTCTGGTGAACTGCTTGTGCAATGGCGCCCCCTGCAGATTCGCAGCCAATTGGCCGGTAGCAGGGGGTGTCAATCAACCCGATCGTATGAGATCAGGCGGATTGCTGTCCGCCGCCTCAGAGGAGGCGTACGAGTTAAGGAGCAGCGGTCTTAAAACCGCTGCTTCTTAACTTCTGTTTCCAGCGAGCCTGAAGGCTTACGTGGAAACAGGTGCATTAGGCACAATATGGGCCATAATAAATCGGCCCCATTGTATCTTCAAGTGGTGCCCAAATTTGTGCCAGGAATTTATATAGATTTAAGTTTTTTACCCATGCACTTATATCCTTTAAACATGCAAGAATCAATCAGTCAAATACAAATACATAGAAATATAAAATAGGCACGTTTTGTATATCAAAAGGTTAATTTTGTTAAACTGAATATTAATAAACAATAAATAATTAAGCAAACCCCTGTTCCACAGAGCAAAACCAATTAGGAACAGCTTCCGCCATTGTGTTTTTATTGTGGGAAATCACCAATGAACACGATTAAAGGGCCATTATAGTGATAAAATTACATGTTAGAGCACTTTATTTTATCATTTGCGATATAGCAAACCTATATGTTTAATACACGCAAAGGGGTACACATAAAGTACCGTTCGTGGCCTGCAGAGCACTTCTGGACCCAAATTGCCTATGATACAATCAGCAGTGCAACTAGCAAGTGTAATTAGAGTAGGTAATTTTATCTTTATTACGTCCCTTTAAAGGGATACAAACCCTAAAGAGCATACAATTTCAAACAAATTTCCAGTTTAAATTCATTACCTAATTTGCTTCTTTCTTGTAGCAGCCATTGATGAAAAGCATACCTAGGTAGGCTCAGGAGCAACAGTGCCCTACAGGGAGCTAGCTGCCGATTGGTAGCTGCACATATACTGTATGTCTCTTGTTATTGACTCTGAACTGTGCATTCTGCTTTAAGATATAGGATATTACTTAAAAAAGAAATATTAACCTGTTACGCATGAACGGTCTATCATTAGTCACTTGGTCACTATTGTATTCAATTCATTTCCATGTTAGTGCACTAATAAAATAGTATTTGTTGTAAAAGCTACTGTATGTTTGTATAATGCCACATTGTATATATTGCATATAGTTTTCAATGGGTTAAAATGTTTCCATATATAGTTTGCAGCAATCTGTTGCTTTATCTATAAACTGACACGATATTCACTGGCTTAGTTTCTGGAGGAAGACTGCACAAAGAGTCCTATAAAGCTTCAAGATTTGAGCTTAAATTTATGAGCCCTGATGAAGGCTACAATATGGTGAAATGATCACTGGCTTTGAAGGGCTTGGTTTATCAAGCCCTTTGCCTCCCTATGAATGCAGGTTCTCACAAGAGAACCTGCAGTCATGATTTATAAAGCTGTGGTCATCAAACTGCTGCTTCCCTAACCTCTCCTCCACCTCTTAGGTGGAGAATTTCAATCTGCCCGCTCGTGATTGGCTATTCGCGGGCAGGGGGCGTGATTACATGCCATCGCAAAATAGCGCTTATGTGCAATGTTAAATTCCGGCAGTGGATTGCTGTCCACCAGAGGAGAGCGGAGGCAGAAAGGGGCAAATATGTACACCCCTGCCCGCCCTTGAATGATAAATCAAGCCCTTAGTGTTAACTGCCCTAAAACTAGATTGCCTATCCTCCAGGACTGCCTATAGCGGAAATATACCATCCTTCACATATATCCAAGCTCCACTATAGGTGACTACTTTCTTTTCAGCTCAGTAACGCTGTGGTTGTGTGCTGAATATAATACAGGGAGTGCAGAATTATTAGGCAAGTTGTATTTTTGAGGATTAATTTTATTATTGAACAACAACCATGTTCTCAATGAACCCAAAAAACTCATTAATATCAAAGCTGAATAGTTTTGGAAGTAGTTTTTAGTTTGTTTTTAGTTATAGCTATTTTAGGGGGATATCTGTGTGTGCAGGTGACTATTACTGTGCATAATTATTAGGCAACTTAACAAAAAACAAATATATACCCATTTCAATTATTTATTTTTACCAGTGAAACCAATATAACATCTCAACATTCACAAATATACATTTCTGACATTCTAAAACAAAACAAAAACAAATCAGTGACCAATATAGCCACCTTTCTTTGCAAGGACACTCAAAAGCCTGCAATCCATGGATTCTGTCAGTGTTTTGATCTGTTCACCATCAACATTGCATGCAGCAGCAACCACAGCCTCCCAGACACTGTTCAGAGAGGTGTACTGTTTTCCCTCCTTGTAAATCTCACATTTGATGATGGACCACAGGTTCTCAATGGGGTTCAGATCAGGTGAACAAGGAGGCCATGTCATTAGATTTTCTTCTTTTATACCCTTTCTTGCCAGCCACGCTGTGGAGTACTTGGACGCGTGTGATGGAGCATTGTCCTGCATGAAAATCATGTTTTTCTTGAAGGATGCAGACTTCTTCCTGTACCACTGCTTGAAGAAGGTGTCTTCCAGAAACTGGCAGTAGGACTGGGAGTTGAGCTTGACTCCATCCTCAACCCGAAAAGGCCCCACAAGCTCATCTTTGATGATACCAGCCCAAACCAGTACTCCACCTCCACCTTGCTGGCGTCTGAGTCGGACTGGAGCTCTCTGCCCTTTACCAATCCAGCCACGGGCCCATCCATCTGGCCCATCAAGACTCACTCTCATTTCATCAGTCCATAAAACCTTAGAAAAATCAGTCTTGAGATATTTCTTGGCCCAGTCTTGACGTTTCAGCTTGTGTGTCTTGTTCAGTGGTGGTCGTCTTTCAGCCTTTCTTACCTTAGCCATGTCTCTGAGTATTGCACACCTTGTGCTTTTGGGCACTCCAGTGATGTTGCAGCTCTGAAATATGGCCAAACTGGTGGCAAGTGGCATCTTGGCAGCTGCACGCTTGACTTTTCTCAGTTCATGGGCAGTTATTTTGCGCCTTGGTTTTTCCACACGCTTCTTGCGACCCTGTTGACTATTTTGAATGAAACGCTTGATTGTTCGATGATCACGCTTCAGAAGCTTTGCAATTTTAAGAGTGCTGCATCCCTCTGCAAGATATCTCACTATTTTTGACTTTTCTGAGCCTGTCAAGTCCTTCTTTTGACCCATTTTGCCAAAGGAAAGGAAGTTGCCTAATAATTATGCACACCTGATATAGGGTTTTGATGTCATTAGACCACACCCCTTCTCATTACAGAGATGCACATCACCTAATATGCTTAATTGGTAGTAGGCTTTCGAGCCTATACAGCTTGGAGTAAGACAACATGCATAAAGAGGATGATGTGGTCAAAATACTCATTTGCCTAATAATTCTGCACTCCCTGTACAGCTTCTCTGATGATTGGATTGGTAGAGATGTCCATTTGCTGACTGCATCTTGAGATCTGGCCTGGCTAAAATGAAGCTGACAACGGTAGTCACAATACGAAGCCAGAAGCGTCTATGTGAGCTTATCCATATAAATAGGTTAAAGTGATGCTTCAATCTGTAGCTACAGCACAGAATACACAGCAGTTATATGCATTAAGCTATGAGCTATCCTGTACAGATGGTGTACGTACATCAGTACAAATGGCATTTACAGCATCTCCTTCACTATGTTGGACGCTAAACTCGAGACTTTATCCCGGATGTGCAAAGTACTTACTGCACATGTGATCCTTTTACACTTTTTTAGATTTTGTGTAGTGTTGGAAATTGATTTTATATATATATATATATATATATATATATATATATATATATATATATATATATATATATATATATATATATATATATATATATACTGTATATATGTGTATTGCTTTTTGAGTAATTTTCATATTAGTAATTCAATAAACGGCTTTGAGTGCTGACACAAAGTTCCTGTTTTTTCTTTTGTTTTTTGCTGGTCCTATAACAAAAGATACCAAGAAAATGGATGGGGGTTACTCCCCGAAAACGTTCACCTTTTTGAATTAAACAACACTTTTAAAAACGGTGAGTGCATCTTTTGTTGAATTACTATATATATATATATATATATATATATATATATATATATATATATATATATATATATATATATATATATATATATATATATATATATATATTATATATATATATATATATATATATATATATAACATGACTGTAGTTATAGTCAGATTATTTTCCCCATGTTTACAGGATTCTGAGTGTTATATATTATTCATTAAAGATAATTTAACTACATTTAATTAAGTTCTTATAATTTTCTTAATGCAACTTTGAGATGACACATTTGTCCACTTATTAAACCTACTTCAGACTCTAAATTAGCAATCAAAAGTTTAATTAAGAAAATTTTACTTCTTTGGCAATGGAAAATAAAATGACCTTTCCAATTTCTGTTACGTCTATTAAACATAATCTGTGTAAATTGAGTCCATGGATTTCCACTAAAACATTGGTGTTAGCTACAAATTTTACATTAAAAAAAGGTGTCGTCAGTGAGTATACTTACAGAAAATAGGGCCTCTTTGCTGTGATACTACTGGGTATTTTGTGAAAATCGCTCTTTTCATTTAAATGTTTTGTTTTTTTAAGGACATATTTTTCATTTGGTCATTGGTGTCTTATTATATATTTACAACCAGTAACTTCCCACACCATCCTTCTGATCAACGCTTTTAATATGTGAGGTGCACGCATATCCATCCTAGGCTGCAGCATGCTGGGAGATGTAGTTTCTCGTGGGCCACTTAGCAGATCTCCCACTGGGTGTTGCTAAAGTAAACCAGATTAGAGGGAGGGTGGCAGAAGAATAGGTGTATGGCACTACTGCTTTACACTATGGGGCAGATTTATCAAGCTCCGTATGGAGCTTGATGCCCCTGTTTCTGCATGAGCCTTCAGGGCAGCCTAAAGACCGCTGCTTCATAATTTGTCCGCCTGCTCTGAGGCCACGGACAGAAATCAACCCGATCGAATACCATTGATTGACACCCCTTGCTAGCAGCCGATTGGCCGCAAATCTGAAGGGGCGGCATTGCACCAGCAGTTCTCAAGAACTGCTGGTGCAATGATAAATTCCAACAGCGTATACTGTCGGCATTTATCAATGTGCAGCGGACATGATACGCTATATCGTATCATATCTGTTTGCACTATGATAAATCTACCCCTCTATGTTGCTACATATGGGCGAATGTTACACATCATTTGAAAAAAATGAAATAAATTTTAACAAATTTATTAGTTTGTTTTGAATTTCTTACATTTGTTTAACATAATATGCTAGGATTCACTATTGAGACAAATTAAGGGGACTTTCATTAATGAAGTATAACATACTTCATGCAGAAAAGCTCCTTTATTTGTTTCAAGCAATAGCCGCTCTGAGCTGCTAAGGGCTAAGGCACCCCACAGAAGAGGTGACGTCTCCACCGCTTAGCCAATAGCCATGCGGTAAATCCGGCTCCCAAGGTTGCCAAGTTGGATTTAGAAGCTCAGAGTGCGATCACTTGAAACAAATAAAGAGCTTTTTGCATGAAGTATGTTATACTTCATGAATGAAAGTCCCCTTTATTTGTTTCAATAGTCAATTCTAGCGTTTCACAAACGCTAGGGTTGACTTTCACTTTAATTTTAATATTCAAATTATGCAATATTCAAAGAGAAACATTAAAATCAATATATTTGTAATAGTCTTAATAATGCTATATTTAAATGTAATATTCAATTTAAGCATGAATTGCTATATTTGTATCTATTGTTTCAATTTAATAAATTATCTCTCACATGAACTATTGAACTTCTGAATAATATTTGTTAAATTTAAATGTTACATTCAACATTTCGAATATGGATATTCAATCTAATTATGAACATTAGAAAACGAAAGAAACATTCGAAAACTGGAAATAACATTTGTTTAATTCATTTGAATGGGTTTTCATCCTTATCAACATTTGTTTGTCCAAACAAAATGTCCACAGAATTATTTGTTCAACTAAAAAAATTTACTTTATATAAATTCGCCCATCCCTAGCTACATCCCAGGAATTTTAATGTAAAAAACTACTGAACCAACTGCAGTAATTTTAAATCTGAGTTTTACAGGTATCTAATAATGGCAAAAACAAAACAAAATGTTCATTATATAAATCAGAGTAAAATATTTATTTTATTAAATTTAATAAAGATTAGTTGACTATTTTCAAGATTGTATGTGGTGCAATTATATTTGGGTATTGTCTCATTTTACTTCCATTGATTAATAATAATCAAAGACCATAAAGTATAGAGCTCATGGATTATCTCTGCAGAGCAGCGAGAACATTCGTGTTTTAGCCCACTTGCAGGCAGTACAGCATCTGATTGGCTGTGGTGTTTTCTTTTCAAAACGAAAGTGGTGGCAAAGACTGGAGAAGAGCAACAAAGGGGAGTAAACAATATCCTTTAGAGACATTTGTAAAGCATCTACAGGTAAATTAATGCTTTTAACCCTTTGAGTGCTAAGCACTTTCCCACCTGGGTGCTAAACTGGATTTGAGAGGTTTTTATTTTTTGAATGTATAAAAGAGAGTCTTGATCAAATGTAATTCAGCGCTATCAATACAAGGTGAAGGTGGATATATCAAATTCCCCTTTAGGCAATTAAACAAACATATAGAACAATTGGCACTTTGTTTAAAAGTCCATATGCTAAGTTCGTATGGTGGTCACATATAGTGATGTCGCGAACTGTTCGCCGGAGAACAGTTCCCGGCGAACATAGCTTGTTAGCGTTCACCGCTGCGGGCGAACATATGCGATGTTCGATCCGCCCCCTATGTGTCATCATTGAGGAAACTTTGACCCTGTATCTCACAGCCTTCTGACACATTTGAGCCAATCAGCAGCAGACACTCCCTCACAGACCCTCCCAGCTCCTTGGCAGCAGCCATTTTAGATTCATTACGATCTTGCTTTCTTAGTGAGAGGAGCTTTAGTGTTGCTGCTGCTGACATTATAGGGAAATAGATAGATAGGCTAGTGTATTTAGTGTCCACTACAGTCCTGAATGAATCATCTAATCTCTGCTGTAAGGACAGCACCCCAAAAAGCCCTTTTTAGGGCTAGAACTTCAGTCTTTTTTTTTTTTATTTGTAATTTTATTTGCATTTGCCTGGCTTTCAGCCTGTGTGTGAGGCTCACAGCATATACTGTGATTAGTGCCACCACAGATATCTGCTTAACATTAGTGTAAATTTAACCAACAAAACTTTTAAATCATTTTGCTAGTGTAATCTAATTTCATTTTCTATCAGGCCTGTGTGTCAGGCTTACACAGCATATACTGTGGTTAATTGCTGTGCCAGCCACCACTCATATCTGCTTAACATTAGTGTAAATTTAAACAACAAAACTTTTAAATCATTTTGCTAGTGTAATCTAATTTCATTTTCCATCAGGCCTGTGTGTCAGGCCCACATCATATAGTGTGATTAATAGCTCTTTTTTCCACCAATTATATCTGGTGTACATTAGTGTAAATTTTTTTAAATTTTTTTTTTTTACATCAGTCCTCTTCTAGTGTTATTTAATTTTAGTTGCCAGGCCAGCCTGGCTGCCTTTAGTGCCAGCCTGTGTGTCAGGCTGCCAGCATATACTGTGCCTACTTCCATCCTCAGTGCCTGTCCACCACTCCTATCTGGTGTAACATTAGTTTAAATTTTGTAAAAAAAAACTTTTACATCAGTCTTCTAGTGTTATTTAATTTTAGTTACAAGGCCAGCCTGCCACTAGTGCCAGCCTGTGTGTCAGGCTGCCAGCACATACTGTGCCTACTTCTATCCTGAGTGCCATCACTCCTATCTGTTGTAACATTAGTGTAACTTTTTTAAAAAAAAACTTTTACATCAGTCTGCTATTGTTATTTAATTGCAGTTGCCTGCCTACCAGCGTGTGTGCCAGGCCCACTTTCAAACTAGTGCCACAAATCATATTTGTTATAACAGTAGTGTAAATATTTTAAATAAAAACTTTTTTGACTGAGAAACATCAGTCATCGAGTGTAATCTAATTGCAGTTGCCTGCCTGCCAGCGTGTGTGCCAGGCCCACTTGCCAACTAGTGCCACCAATCATATTTGTTATAACAGTATTGTAAATATTTAAAATAAAAACTTTTCTGACTGAGAAACATCAGTCATCTAGTGTAATCTAATTGCAGTTGCCTTCCTCCCAGCATGTGTGCCAGGCCCATGTATAAACACTAAGGTGTTTACAACTGTACCCTTAGAAGCTGTACATAAGTGTTATTTGTATGAGAGAAGTTAAAAAATTGTTGGCCAATCACAGTATAAAAAGCAAATAAAAATACTCCTAGTGGGAGGCAAATGTAACTTAAAACGAAAGTACAGTCAATTAAAACAGAATACAATATAAATATTTGCTGAGTGAAACTCTGTTTGAGAGATCACAGATTTAAAGTTGAAAAAGCAACTTCCTAATAAAATGTTGCTATGGTATCTAACATAAGGTAATGGGTGCTTTTCAAGATGGCTGGATGCGACTCCGTGTGAGAACCGGTCGCAGTGGTAAAAGTATCTGGCTGTTAGTGCAACAATACAAGTCCCAGCCGGTCAGCCTAACCTATAGACAAATAGATTAAAGCAGGCCCCCAAAGGACGCCAGTCACGCTCGTGAACGATTGATAAACTGCACTGCCACAATTGTATATCCTTACGCGTTTCGAAGTGTCAATATACTTCTTCGTCAGAGGATGCTGTGGCGTGCGGTTGAATCAGCTGTGTTTATAAAGACTACAAGTGGGAGTGGTTTTTTTCTTTCGTTCCGAGCGTGTGATGTCATTCCGTTTATGGAACAAGGGTGGCATGTGTAGTCAAGTGTGTGAATGGTAGTCTAGGTAACGAGGTTGCTGCGGACCCATAAACAGGAAAGAATATTTAATCAGTGTGTGTTAAACACTAAAAGTGGTGACAGCATGTCTTAACTTGGTGTTAATTTGCCTTGACCTGTCAGGTCTGATATAGACCTAGAAATTTTAACGTTATGTTCCACTTGGCTAATTCAGGGGTAAAAGGAAAATTACTTTTACTATGTTATCCCGGGAATAGAGCCGCAGTGATTTTTAATTATGTTACAACTTTTGGAGGAGTGGAATATTACCCGTTGTATTTAAATAATCGCTGTTGATATAGGTGAATCGAAAAAATAACATTAAGGATATAAAGAAACAATAAACTTAGTTATAAAGCATATATACATATATATTCATTTGAGATTTCTGATGTATTTAGTCTAGAGTAAAGGAATCTAATTCCAAGAAGCATTTTTGCAAATAATTAAACTTAGATTACTTGTCAGAATGTAACTATAAGGAAATCTTTCTGACAATTTTCTTTGATAGTAATAAGATTAGATTTGTACTGCCATCTGATAATGGCAGGTTACATTATAAAATGGAGAGACTGGTGGCCCCATGTGTGTTGAATGCAGATGGAAGAAGAAATTATTCAATGACCATTCGGTTAGATGTCATAAATATCTGTTAGAGCCACTTTACTTATTATTATTTGTTTGTTTCCATGTTTGTCAGGAACCTAAAAGTACAGTGAGATTAATTGAGAGTATGGTACACCCTGTGGGGTATTAAAGAAAGGCTACTAGGTCCAGATCTTCATTTAGGCCCCTGGGTGCCATTGTACCCATAAAGTGAATCCAATACGATTCTCTCAGTCTCAGTTTTTGAAACCTATCGCCACCTCTCGCTGGTACTAGGGCATGTTCTAGAATCGTCCCTCTCAATAGTTGGGGATTTTGCTGATGAGCTATTTTGAAATGTCTGGACAGACTATGGTCCTTATATTCCTCTTCTATATTTTTGAGATGTTCCAATAGGCGAGTCTTGTATGTCCTTTTGGTGTGCCCAATATATTGAAATTTACATGAACATTCTAATAGATATACCACAAAATTTGTCTTGCAGTTGGTTAATCTGTTGATGGTACATGTTTTTGTGGAAATGTGTTACGCTATATACTCTTTTTTGTTTCCCTCACCCCACTCCACTGAGTGTCTGGCGAGACACCAAGGCAACAACACCAAGGGCTTGGAAGTTTCAAAGCTGATCAGTACCATACACAAGTCCGCACGAAACAACGGAAATCTTCACTACCACGCATCCAATCCTGAGAGGCATACACCACCGACTGGAAAAGAGCGAACAGATATCTGGTAGATGCCCATACATTACCTCATACGATTGAGGTAATCTCCGGTAAATTTTTGTTACTATATGTGACCACCATACGGACTTAGCATATGGACTTTTAAACAAAGTGCCAATTGTTCTATATGTTTGTTTAATTGCCTAAAGGAGAATTTGATATATCCACCTTCACCTTGTATTGATAGCGCTGAATTACATTTGATCAAGACTCTCTTTTATACAATCATTCCGTCAGTGTTAGGGGTACACTGAATCATTTGTTCATGCTGCACAGTACTTGTACTTTGTAGATAAAGAACCACAAACAGTTCTGACCTTTCGTACAATAAGAATTTCAGACAGCTCTGACCTACAAACAGATCTTACACAACCACATACTAAGGCACACAGTTTCAAACAGACAGTCAAAACTTCTACTTATTATTGATAGTAGATTTTCAATTGAGCGCTGGTAACCCTACTTGATTTATTTTATTTTTTGAAATATATATTTTTTTAACTTTTTTTTTTCCAGATCCCCAAGACTTATACCGTTGGAAAGGTAAGGCGATTACTGCTTTTGGTTTAGCACACCTTACAAAAGTTTATATACACATCTTTGGGAGTGCTGCCAATATGACCTAGTCAATACACAAACAAAAAGGTATTGGCGCACATCCATTTTCAAAAGCACAACATATTGGTGACTGGCTAAGCAGAATATGGCCATATTGTGTGACTAAGATCCTAATTTTATTTAAAAAGAATAGTTGACTCTTGATATGTTTTGTAGGCAATTTTTTGCAGCAGTTCAAAAAATATGTTGTGCTTTTGAAAATGGATGTGCGCTAATAACTTTTTGTTTGTGTATTGACTAGGTCATATTGGCAGCACTCCTAAAGATGTGTTTATAAACGTTTTGTAAAGTGTGCTTAACCAAATTTTGTAAATTTATTAAAACATAATCAGGGAGACTGACCATCTCCCATTGGTTTAAGCACCCCACCCTAGCTCAGGTGTGCTCATGACAGTGTAAAACAGTTGTGAATATTAAGCCAGGGAGTCTCATTCTATTATGAAGAGAAAAAGCAGGAATGATTCAGCCCTCTGAGGCAAAGGACTGTAGTGTTAGGACCAGTCTATATTGGGGCACCTTGTAAGTTGGTGACTGGCTAAGCGGAATATGGCCATATTGTGTGACTAAGATCCCAATTTTATTTAAAAAGAATAGTTGTCTCTTGGGGCCTATCTATCAAGCTCCTAATGGAGCTTGATGCCCCGTGTTTCTGGCGAGCCTGCAGACTCGCCAGAAACAGCAGTTATGAAGCAGCGGTCACAAAGACTGCTGCTCCATAACCTGTCCGCCTGCTCTGAGCAGGCGGACAGACATCGCCGGAAATCAACCCGATCAAGTACGATCGAGTTGATTGACACCCCCCTGCTGGCGGCCCATTGGCCGCGAGTCTGCAGGGGGCAGGGTTGCTTGCCATATTCAGCAAGGTCTTAAATAGGGGCCTTGATGTGTTTTGCAGGCAATTTTTTGCAGCAGTTCAAAAAATATGTTGTGCTTTTGAAAATTGATGTGTGCTAATACCTTTTTGTTTGTATATATATATATATATATATATATATATATATATATATATATATATATATAATTATATACAGGTATAGATATATACATATATATTTCATAATACATATTTGGCTAGATTATGAGTTTTGTGGTGCGGCTATACTGCTCAAAAATTGTCCACTGCGCGTGGATTGGCCAGTAATGCATATTACGAGTCGCGGCGGTATAGCTATACCGCAAGCATTTTAGCCTGTAACGCAACGTCCATTCCGCACTCACTTCCACACCTTTAGGGACAATGGGTAGCTTAGTTTTTTTTAAGACTTAGGTTTTTTATTTTGGGGGTTTGGTTGGGTGGTGGGTTTTACTGTTGGGGGGACATTGTATTTTCTTTCTAGGTAAAAGAGCTGTTTAACTTAGGACAATGCCCTACAAAAGGCCCTTTTAAGGGCTACTGGTAGTTTATTGTAGGTTAGGAGGTATTTTTATTTTGGGGGGCTTTTTTATTTTTATAGGGCTATTAGATATGTTGTAATTGTTTTTATTTTTGATCATTTCGTTTATTATTTTTGTAATCTTAGAGTTTTTTATTTTTCGTAATTTTAGTATTTATTATTTTTGTAATCTTAGATTTTTTTAAAATTTTTTAGTAGTATTAAATTTTTTTAAATTTGTAATTTAGGTTTTTAATTTTTTTCGTAGTGTTAGATTTTTTTAATTATGAAATTTAGGATTTTTAATTGTTTTTTTACTTTATTACAATAGTTATGTTAGGTTAATTTATAATTTAAACTTAGTTTTTTTTATATCAAAGGTAAGTTTTTATTTATTTTAAGATAGTTATATTGTAATTTTAATTTAAAGTTAGGAGGGTGTTAGGTTTAGGGGTTAATAGTTTAAATTAGTGTTTTGCAATGTTGGGGGCTGCCGGTTTAGGGGTTAATAGGGTTAAGATTAGTAGTAACGATGGATGTGGTGGGCTGGCAGTTTAGGTTAATAGGTTTATTTAGTGTCAGCAATGTTGGAGAACGGCGGATTAGGGGTTAATAACTTTATTTAGCGTTGGCGATGTCGGGGAGCGGGGGATTAGTGGTTAACAATTTTATTTACTGTCGCAATGTCAGGGGCGGCGAATTAGGGGTGTTTAGACTAGGGGTTTATGTTAGGGTGTTAGGTTTAAATGTAACTTTCTTTCCCCCATAGACATCAATAGGGTTGCGTTATGGCGATTTGCCATTTCATGATTGCAGGTGTTAAATGTTTTCTAACACTTTTTTCCCATTGATGTCTAAAGGGGAAAGCGTGCACGAGCACATAAACTCAGCCCTTGGCTTTTGTGCAGTATGGAGCTTAACGCACCATAACGCGCAACACAAGGAGATTTTTCAGTAACTCGTAATGGCAGCGCTATTGAAAATGCAATAACACAAATTTTTTGGCGTTATTTTCGCACCCTGTTTAGCGCAAAACTCATAATCTAGGTGGTTCTGCTATGTGCAGAACATTGGACTGCATAATATTTAGAACAAATAGATAGTTAAAACCTTTATTAAATATGAGTATTTCATAAATATGCTTTTACATGTTTTTATCTAAGCTTCAATGCACTCTTTTATATATATGTAGGATTTAGGTCATTTTTTGCCATATCATTTTTTTTGGTCAGGGAGTAATGTGATTTTTTTTTTTTTTGCTGCTGCATTTTAAAATTAAATTTTCACCAGCCAGGGCTAGTAAAAAGCTTGCATACACTTTATACATACAATATGTATATACAGTCACAGACAAAAGGCTATACTATATATTACTATATATATATATATATATATATATATATATATATATATATATATATAGTGTTGCAAGTATCTATTATGATCTGTGTTTTGCTCTAGAATCTATGGAAAACATAATCAAAATAAATCAAGTAG
The DNA here is from genome assembly GCF_027579735.1 of Bombina bombina. NCBI lineage: Eukaryota > Metazoa > Chordata > Amphibia > Anura > Bombinatoridae > Bombina > Bombina bombina. The sequence continues at coordinate 120,670,293 of NC_069502.1, forward strand.
TAACTGTTCACCTTCACCATCCAGTCATCCATCAATATTTATTTTTAGCCCTTATGCCGCCCTCTACCAAATTTAAGATCAGTGTATTATATACTACTATCAACCGGGCTAGCCAGCATCTACTGTCAGCAGTGGCAGTGGCACCGTCCTGTCACTCAGGCAGCTGTCAGCAAGTTAGCACCCGAGTCTCTGACGAAAATCGAACGATCACAAGTATTGACTCTCTGTGGCAGCCTGAGTTGGACTTGGTTCCCTACCTGAGTTTGTTGCTCCAGTCCACTGTCCTCACTCTCACAGTAGTCACTGTCTCCGCATGCTGCTGCTCCACTGAATCAGTGATCAGATTCAGTCTGTCTCCCACTCTCCTCCAGATTCGTGACTCTGTCTCACCTCTGTTGCCGCTTGGCCTGGGAGATCATGTGCGCACGTACGTGACTTCCGGCCTCAACTTCAAGCCATGATGTGTGTCTGGTTGAAAAAGTCATGTGACCTCTGTGAAACACCGGTCATGTGACCGCTCAGCGGTAAGCCGCCAGCTCAAAGTAAAATTTTTTTTTTTATAAATTAGCGTTATCAAGTGAGAGTGGATAAGTGCCGCCCCCCAAAAGATGTCGCTCAAGGCACTGGCCTTATTGGCCTATCCGGTAATACGCCCCTGATATGTTTATATATGTATATATGTGTTTTTATGTGTTTATATGTTTATATATGTCTGTAAATACATATATACACATATAAATACATAAATACATATGTTAATACACACACACACACACAGACATATATATATATATACAGCATATACAAATACATACATATAATAGCTAGACGTGTATACTGTATGTAGCCCTTTGCCTGCCTTTTTTATTTTCTAACACCTGTGATCTCATATCTCTGGGACCTTATAACTTGTTTGTGCACATAGTGTTATTCTGAGTGTAACTGTACTTTTGAATGTATTTTTAAAAGTGTTTTGTGACAGTTAACCAGAGCTCTGAGGTCGTGGTGATCATTCTAGCGCTAATCATGATTGCGCTCATGCGTTTGCATTCACTTTCAACTAGTAATACGTGTGCTACTTCAGACGCACGCCAACAGCAGCGATAAACCAGATATTGTTTGCACATAACTGTTAGCATGCCACTCTAGCCCTAAATATGTTAAAAAGTGAACTTTCACATGCATGATAATATTTTAGAGACTGATGTCCCTTTAAATGTAAAAAAAAATAAGGCAGGGAAATTCCTGGTTTCAGTAACAACTTAATTAAATTGATTTAAAATCTAAAGTTTTTCATTCATAAGTCAAGTAGAATACATCATTTTAAACAACTGTCCAATTGACTGAATATTGTCAAATGCACTGCAAATGCACTACTGGCAGTTAGCATGAACACATCAAGTGAGCAATGACAAGAGGCATATATGTTCAGCACCGGTCTGCAGCTAGTTCCCAGTAGTGCATTGCTGTTCCACAGCCTGCCTAGGCATACCTTTAAAAAAATGTTTCCACAAGAACAAAGCAAATTAGATAAAAAAAAAAATAATTGGAAAGTTGTAGAAATTGCATGTTTTATCTGAATCATAAATATTTAATTCTGACTTTACTGTGCCTTTAATAACAATTAAAAATGTAAACCTGCACATAGCATAAAACAGCTGCATGTCTCTACCAAGGACTATTTCAACAAAAATGACAACAAAAGCGTGCGGTCGTTTAAAGACATTTGAGCAGGGGGATATTTAAAGGGACAGTACTCCAAAATTGTTATTGTTTAAAAAGATAGATAATCCCTTTTTAACCCATTCCCCAGTTTTGCATAACCAATACTGTTATATTATTATAAGTTTTACCTCCATGATTACTTTGTATCTAAGCCTCTTCCGACTGCCTCCTTATTTCAGTTCTTTTAACAGACTTGCATTTTAGCCAATCAGTGCTGACTCATAAATAACTCCACGGGAGAGTGCGCAATGTTATCTATATGACAGACATGAACTAGGGCTGTCTAATTGTGGAAAACTGTCAAAATGCACTGAGATAAGAGGTGGCCTTTGTGGGCTTAGAAATTAGCATATGCGCCTACCTATGTTTAGCTTTCAACAAAGAATACCAAAGCCAATTTGACAATAAAAGTAAATTGTAAACTTGTTTAAAATTGCATGACCTATCTGAACCATAAAAGTTTAATTGTGACTTAACTGTCCCATTAATTCTGTTTTCTACTTAAAATACATTGCACAACTCTTCCTCTGTCTCTCTTTCTCTCTCTCTCTCTCTCTCTCTCTCTCATATTTGTGTCTAAAAATAATGCTAATTAAAATTAAATAAAATAGAACTTAAAAAAACCTAGTACACAAAAGATTTTATACAATATAATATAAACTCACTTTTTAAACTTCAAAATTATAGCATCAAAGATTATAACCTAAATCTAATTTGTTTGTCACGTATACTTTCAGATCTAGTTTATTTTTAGTGTTTCCTAAAGGCAACTTGCAATTTAATTTAACATTAAGAAGTCATTTTAATTAGTTAGATCCTAAGGAACTGTCAGCTCCTACTGAGGACTAAATAATGCATAACCGCATTAGTCAAGTGAAGAACCTTATCAATACTACTGTAAATACATAAGGAGAAGAAAAAGCCATTAATGCTGATGTGATTATCAAGAAAGATTTATATTTTAATTTAATATACCTAATGTGAAATGCTATATTAAATGGATTTTCTGAACAAGATTTATGTATAGAATAAGTGTTTATTAATATAAATGAAACAAATATATATATATATTTATATATTTATATACTGTAAATATATCCATGTCCGTGTCAAGTTCTCTTTAAGGGTGCGATGATCTAAAATTCGTCAGCATAGCGAGAAATATCACGCCGACCCTCACATGGGCAAAAGCTCAAAAAATGATCAAAGAAAAGGAGCTGAGCCAGGAATTACCTGCATATTGCAAGCATACCTCCATAGAAAGAAATTTGAGCTCACCAGACTGTGACAGGGAGCACCTGGGACTTATATTTACTTTTTTTTTTTAAGCACATACAAATGAAATGATGTTGTTTTCATTGTAATTTACCTTGTATTTGCTTCTAGTTTTGCAAATATTTCATTTTTTGCTTTATTATCATACATATGCAAAACTTAGACATACTCACCAGCCTACATTTGGCAAACTGAACCCGCAAGACATACAAGCTTAATGCACAAAGAAACTTTATAATTGACAAAAGAACCCTGTTTAGCCAATGTGACAATGCAACAATGCTCATTTTACTACAGAAATATAAGGAGCCTATGAAATGTTTACTTCATATATAACTTTTGCATTTTCTGTTTTTGAAATATACCATGGGGCCGATTTATCAACCTCCATATTTACCTGTTTCCACGCGAGCCTTTAGGCTCGCCGGAATCAGAAGTTAAGAAACAGCGGACTTAAGACCTCTGCTCCTTAACTTGTCCGCCAGACAGCAATCCGCCCGATCGGATACAATCGGGTTGATTGACACCTCCTGCTAGCGGCCGATTAGCCGCAAATCTGCAGGGAGCGGCATTGCACAAGCATTTCACTATAAATGCTTCTGCAATGATAAATGCCAACAGCATATGCTACAGCTGATCATGTCTGCTCGCACTTTGATAATCCGGCGCCATTGTATCTTAAATACAAGGTTTTTTTCATTTACATTAAACACAGTTTTTCCTGTGTCATGACTAATATGAAATAATGTTAATTTGCAGAAGGTTTTTAACCCTTATTTGTATGTGTACGATTTATACAATTTTTTAATGCTTAACACGATTCCTGAATTTTAAAAAGTTCAATGCACTTTTGAAATACATATTTTATTGAGCAATATCCTGTATTTTAGTGTCCTGCCATGGCATACAGAAACGTAGTTTACACCCCTTAGGCAGGGGTCAGCAACCTTGGCACCCCAGAATGTTTTGCAAATACCTTTCCCATGATACTCAGCCAGCCTAAAGTGAGCTTCATGGGAAATGTAGTCACAAAACATCTGGGGTGCCAAGGTTACTGACTCCTGCCTTAGGGAGTTACACAGCTAACAGTGTAAAAAGTGCCTTTTGAGAATCTTGTCATGGACATGAAGGGTGGTTTTTAGATCATCTCACATGAGAGGAGAGCTTTAAATCATCACAAAATATTAGGGGCAATTCATGGTTTTAGATTTTAATAAAAATTGAAAACATACATTTTGCATACTCATAACAACCCACATGCTAGATACATTGAAGCATAGATTTTGATAAGAACCAGGCCTCTCAGCTGTCCCAGATATTGTGGGCTTGTCACAGGTTGGCAGGACTGCTTGTTTTCCTGCCCTCAGTGTCTAGGGCAGGGCAAATGTTCAGTTTTGTGGTACGTCCTAAGCTCTGCCAAGGACAGAGTTGTATGAAATAAAAGGACTTTTCAGTATATTTTCATTACTTATTTTGCCTTAATTTCACATAAGGAAAATGTTTCTAATTCTCTTACCTCAAAAATCTCACTGCAGGCGTCTCAATGCTAACCCAGTGACATATAATTGCCTAATTGGCTTTAACAGATAAAATAATGCACTTTATACTAACAATATAACAGTAAATAGCCTGGTTGTCAGCAGACTACACCCCGGATTGGTTTCTCCAAATAAACTAAGTGGTGGGTACAGTTTGGCTATTGTAAAACAAGTGCAACAAATAAGATGCTCATTTGGATTAAACATTTTTAGATTCTACTGTTATTTGTTTCTATAAAAAGAAAACAGACATTGTAATTACAAGGTGTTTACTGTCCCTTTAACGTTATTTATATAAGTTTATAAAAATGTATACAATAACCCCCCCACACACATTTAAAGTGCCTCTGCTGCCCAGGTTCGATACTTCACACATGCTACATGAGTGTCTTTTGTGCTTAATGCCCAATGAAAAGGCTACTGCATTCTCTGTATAGCACTGAGTGACCAGGTCAAAGAGCATTAGGACACAATTACTCTGAAAATTAAGGGATATTAGCCAGAAATGGAATTAAGGGTTAAGGCCCTTACTGAGTGCAGGTTGATGTGCATAAGATACATTGAGGCCGAATTATCAAATGTCTGTCGGACCTGATCCGACAGTGCGGATCAGGTCCGACAGACATCGCTGAATGCGGAGAGCAATACGCTCTCCGTATTCAGCATTGCACCAGCAGATCACAAGAGCTGCTGGTGCAACGCCGCCCCCTACAGACTCAGCAGGGGGGTGTCAATCAACCCGATCGTACTCGATCGGGTTGAATTGTGGCGATTCCTGTCCGCCTCATCAGAGCAGGCAGACTTTAGACTGCTGCTTCATAACTGGTGTTCAGACTTGCCAGAAACACGGACCCTTAAGCTCCTTTCAGACTCGCCAGAAACACGGACCCTCAAGCTCCTTTCAGACTCGCCAGAAACACGGACCCTCAAGCTCCTTTCAGACTCGCCAGAAACACGGACCCTCAAGCTCCTTTCAGACTCGCCAGAAACACGGACCCTCAAGCTCCTTTCGGAGCTTGATAGATAGGCCCCATAGTTGCAAATGTGTGGGGGTGGCTTGCTTACTGGTATAAGAGTCAAGTAGATCTAGGTCTCTTTCTTGCTTCCTGCTCTTTGAGGATTTGCTCACCCTCCCTCCCTGTTAGGGTGGCTGCGAATCGGAATCCACAGTTACTACTAGGGTGGCTTATTATTCTGGCTCCTACAGGGTTAGTCAACCTAGAGAGTGAAAGTCTAGACTGGTAAATTTTGCACTACTCTACCTGTTTGTCTAGGCCCTGGTTGCAACAGTGTGAGGACAGAGTGACAGCCATTAGGCACATGTCTGTGGGTGCTCCTCCGGCTTGCGGTGGGTCAAAGAGCTTGTGTAATACCTCTGACATTTTATTGGTCAATGTATGCAGGCTCAGCCCCCCATTCGAACCTGGCAGGAATTATAGTTTTAGAGCCTAATTTCCACCAACTAAATTATGACTTTAAGTTAAGTATTTTTGATGTTTAAAGCCATTAATAAATTTGACCTAAACAGTCTTTACCCAACTTCTTGGCTGTCTGTATTTTATTTATTTTTGGTTATTGTTTTAAGTTAGCAACAAACAACATAAAACATTTAATCCCTTAGAGCAAATGGTAATTTCTGCTTATTTCATGCACAGTGAGTATCTGGCAGCAAGGGGCATTCACAGAAAGTGCCCTGGGATTTTTTAGGTGAGCAATCTTTAAAGAGCTTTAAAAAAAAAAAAAAAAGCACAAGCACATTAGAACGTCATTGGCTGATTAAAGCATTAACTTGTAGCAAGTTAAAATCACTGTCTAACATAGACTTATATAGATAGATTGTACATTTAACTTTGCATATGTCTAATTTATTTCTGGAACCCCGGTGTTTTATTTCATTCATATGGTAGATTCAGTATTTTTGTCCACCTTTCAGTAAAAGAGAAATTATTTGCCAAGTCACATATTCAGTGTGTTTCCAAGCAGAATTACGGACCTGAAAATCTCTAGTATTGACTTTAGGGTTTGTAATTTTTATGAAACGGATGTTCTACAAAGATTACCTCTGACTGTTCCTTGATTTGCATTCTAAATAAAATTCAGGAACAAATCATTTTACCAAAATTGCGTGAGTTTGCTGTCCTACACTGTATATTATTAACACTGCGGTCAGTTACAAATTGCATTAATACATTTTAAAAAGGCTCTATTACAAAAAAATAAATAAAGATTTAACAGTATGAATTTATGCTGCTAATAAATGCAGGGTCAAATTGTTATAACCCTCCAGCTTGAGTGTTAACTGCGCTAGAAGTAAGTTTTTTGCGTGTCGGGTTGCCCTCGTACTAAAAGTAAATTGTTTATGCTCCTACGTTCATCTGACGAACACAAAAAGCCGAACATACAATATTGCGTGTGCGATAACCCATTCCCCTATACAAGTCAATTGAACACAAAAAATATTGGAAAAAAACTAACACCCAATTCAAGTGCAAAACCAATACCATATTCTCATGTGCACTTACCCAACATGAAAATATGAATATTTCACATTTCAATGTTCTTAACATACTATAATATGTTCTGTTTATTCAAACATAAATATTTCTATAAATATCTGATGGTATTTTAGTACAATATATATATATATATATATATATATATATATATATATATATATATATATATTTAAAAAATACTTAGAACATATTCTCCTATGTGCAGAACATTGGAATGTGAAATATTTACAGTAAATACACAGTATAACACTTTATTAAATATGAATATTGCATAAATATAATTTTTCAATATTTCATCTACTTAAATGCAAAGGGTTCCAATGCACTTATATAACATAAATATGTACTTATATGTTTATATTTGAATATGTCTGTAAATACATAAATACATAAATACATATTTATACACATATAAACAAACATATATATATATATATATATATATATATATTTATATACATACATACATATACATATTTAGACATGTATATGCATGTATGTCTATGTTAAAGCCCTTTGCAGCCTTTTTTTTCTAACACATAAGACCTCATATCTTTGAGCCCTTATAACTTTTATTTGCAATATTTTTTTTAATATTTTTATTAGATTATGTGTTATTATGAGCTTAAGGGCTCCATGTACTAAAGCGTCAATTGTCTCGCAGGTTGACAATTGGATAAACTCGCTTTTACTCGCTGCGAGCGAAATTATGCATGGTACTCGTATCGTATGTACTAAAAAACACCTCAGAAAATGTAGCTGTCACGGATGATTGATAAATTGGACGCCTCACTCGCTGTGATGTTTCCAATGTACTAAACTGTCTGGCGAAGTATAAACTATTTTTTTTTTGTCCCACATGACCTACAAGGTGTCAGAGACATCATAGTCACGGGAAGTGCAGTCAGCCTGTTATAAAAACAAGTTTTGGCAGGTGGTTTGCCATTAGAATAACTTTTTTGAAAGAAGTTATTTGTGTTATCGATTTACTCCTTATAAAATGGCTTCTTCTGCATCCGATTCTCAGCCTGCAAAAGCCAAGCAATATCAATTTTACCACCAGCAGAATGTCATCCTTGTTGACATGTTCCTCAAATCATACGATTGTCTTTTTGGATTTCGCATGAGGCAGACACCTACATGTCGCAAGAAGTCAATTTGGAAAAAAATCAGCGATGCTGTAAGTGCCCAGGGTCCTGGAAAAAAGGACATTGATCAAATTAAAAAGCGTTTCAATGACACTAAATGCTTCGCCAAACAGAAACTGGTTAAGGAGAGGAATTCTGCTAGAGGTACTGGTGGAGGCCCAGCCTATGTAGCTGATCTGACCGACTATGAGGAAAAGTTAATACAGCGGCTGGGTCCAGAAGTTATTGTCAGAGTCGCTGAAGACTGTGACAGCAACATAAGAGGTAAATGTATTACTACAACAAAGACACCATTATTTATGTAATTAATCTTTCTAATTGTTCCTGCGTTATTTGCCATTTTGACCGGTATATTTTTTCAATATTCCCTTTATATGCAAAATCACTTTTTTTTTGTTTGTTGAGCATATATAGTTTGAAAGGTTAAATTAAAAAATGAAGTTTCATTATAATGGTTTTTTACAAAGAAGATAGTTGTGTTTGTGTGGAATACAGTAATGACGCACTTATTTTTAAAATGGATTCCATCCATAAGAATGAAATTTATTAGGTTACAAAATGGAATCATGTGCTTATGTAGAACTTATTTCAATATCGATAAGTTATTTTAACAACATTACCAAAGATTTTTTTTTTTTTTTTTTTTTTTTTTTTTTATTGAGGTTTAGTTAAAGGCATACACCAAAGATTTTTTAATGCATAAGAAAGTAAATGCTGTTTAATATGATTACAATCATTGTAAAATTATTTTTTTTATATCAATATTGTCACGAAATCCTCAGGATTTAGCTAAGAAGGGGTTAATTCTGTGTAGCTTGAACTCAAAACAGTTATTTGTTTTTCAAGAAGAATTGTGACTTGTATTTTCTTTGAAGTGCCAGGAGCCTCCTAAATAGCCCCCCCAAATGTTATTGTGTATGCATTGAGTCATAAAGCCACTTAAGCTCTTAGTTTCAGAAAATACACAGGAAAGGGTTTATGGCTTAGGCTCAATAGAATGCATGATGCAAAACAGGGCCTCCATCACAAAAACTGACCAGGTCACTGAAAGGACATTGGTATATTATGTACATATGTGTGTTACAACTGTTATAACCTTAAATGAAGGTAAATATGACAACCTATGGCATATTTGATATCAAACCGATTCTCCCAATGAAACTAAGAGGTTCCCGATATGTAAATATAGAAATAGAGTTACGTAGCAGAAATTATAATGGATTGTATAATTTCAGGCAAGAACTTAGTCTATTGAAGGGCATAAAGACAGGGGGGTTTCTTAGCCCGCCTAGGAGGGTGTGGTCAGGCAACCTGATCTCTGAAAAATGGTATAAGAATCTTATGTTTTTAACAATAAGGTGTTCATTCTTACAAGGGGAGCTGTTTTACAGAAGTAAGGAGCCATCATTTTCATGCCAGCCCCTGGCGCAGATCTTGAACACTAGGAAACTATTCAATTCTGTTTTTCTCCTTTTTATTTTAAAACACTGTTTGTGTGTGTAATTTTATTTGTAACATTTTTTTATTAATAATGCATTGTGCATAATATTTTTGGCATAATAAATAATTCCTTTATTAAGTTTGGCCTTTGTCTAATAATTGAACCACGTTACTGAAAGAGACTGGAATATTAGAACTGTATAATTTAGGTTATTTTCTACTAAATTGTATTTAGAGAGTTAATGTGTAAAGTCTGTTTTTTTTCTTAGGATTTTCCCTTTAATAAATGTTAAGTTGTGCCAGTATTTGAACTATAGGATTGTTGGTTTAGTGTGGGTGGCATTAAAAGGGAGTTTTGGGCATTTCTCTTATGTCTAGTACAGACTAGGGAGTGTGGTTAACCCTTGCACCCACTAAACTGAATCACAAGCTTGCCTGGTGTGGCTAGATTGTGACCTATTGGTGACAGTAAAAGGGGGCTGATAACCCTTTCTGTGCCAAATAAGTGACTGGCGCAGGGTTGGATAACCTTGGTTCGTCACAAATATATATATATATATATATATATATATATATATATATATATATATATATATATATATATATATATATATATATATATATATATATATACTGTATATATAATATGTAATCTATATATGTATGTTAATATTAGTTTAATTTTTATGATTTTAATTAATCTGATCTGCATGCCACTTCCCAAATTTCTGGAATTTTTAATTTTTAATAATTCAAACAATATTCAGTTGTCAAAATAATTTTCAGAAACCCTGTCCCTAGTTGCAATTCCACGTCTGTTTGGAGCTTCAATACAAATGTCATCAGGGAATTCTTCCATGTGTATTGGTGTCTCATCTTCAATTTCACATCCTCTCCTAATGGCTATGCTATGCAGTATACAGCAAACCAAGATAATTTTGGCCACTTTCTCTGGTGCATACTGCATCACACCTCCTGAGCGATCTAGACAACGAAATCGCATTTTAAGTAATCCAAACGTCCTCTCAATTATGCCTCTTGTGCTTCTATAGGACTCATTATTAAATTGTATTTGTTGTCTACCTTGAGGATTCTGATATGGGGTAAGTAACTATTCTGATAATGAGTATCCTGCTTTTTTGACAGAAAAAAAAAATTATACATTCAAGAATTAAAAAGAGCAAAACGTGTTTAACAAATTTGACATTTTAGTTCCATTATTTAATTAGATTGATTCCCTCCTTAGCTATTGTTGAAAGGTTTATCTATGTAAGCTAAAATGCATCAAACAAAAATGATTTAAAGCTGCTTATTGTTTGATAAATATATATACACGTTTTCTTTGGCTGATCCATGTGTTCCTTTAGAAATCTGTAGTGCATTGCTATTACTTAAACAAAGTATAACAATATAATGAAGCAAATATAATTAAGAATACTTTTTTAAACCAATATTTATGTTGAACAAAAATCATGTTCCATTTTTTATTTATGGATGATGAAATTCACAGACAAATGCGCTACACTGGGATCTGACTAGCGATTTTACTTATATGCAACTTTTTTTTTTACTACAAAAAGTAAGGGTCCCAGAAAAAGGGGGGGATATTAACTACATCTTAGCAAAACAAGAAGTATTTTGGATGATTAAATTTCAAACAAGAATCCCTAGGGGTTTGAATTCAGAATCGGATGTATTTAATTTTTGGCAATAAATAAGAAACGGAATATGTTTTAAAAGTAAGAAAATAAAAGAGAGAAAGAATATGACTAGAGTGAGATATCCAGAAGGTTAAATAAATATTGAGTTTGCAGTAACAATGGTTCATTTTTAAAATAAGTTAATTTTAAGTATTTAAAGGGACAGTATACACTCATTTTCATATAACTGCATGTAATAGACACTACTATAAAGAATAAGATACTGATATAAAAATCCAGAATAAAACTGTTTAAAAACTTACTTAGAAGCTGTCAGTTTGGCTCTGTTGAAAATGCAGCTGGAAAGCCCACTGCAAGTGGCAAATAAGACACCCCCCCCCTTCTTTTGCATATGAAAAGACCCTTTACACAAACAGGAGCAAGCTGGAGAAGGTAGCTGACGGTATTCACATAAAACTTTGGGGCTTGGTTAGGAGTCTGAAAATCAGAGCAATGTTATTTAAAAATAAGCAAAACTATACATTTATTTAAAAAAAACTTTATGGGCTATATAAATAGATCATCTACAAAACATTTATGCAAAGAAAAAATGAGTGTATAATGTCCCTTTAATAGTAGTGCTTCACCTTTAAATGTCGTTCCTTTATATAATAAAGAAATGAGAAGCGCTAAATATCGTTAGATAACCAAAAGGGTTTACAATACTAAAATACCATCAGTATAATTATCAAAGTTGTCCTAAAGAAATTAAAATATATATAGATTGAGTATGAATGAGAAATAAATCACAAAATTACTGAGGAAATTATGTAATGAAATGGACATGAAATGAACACCATAAACACAGACTAGTGTTGAACCTATTTTGATTAAGTGAGTGTACTGAGTCAACAGTAGCACAACAAATGTAATCCTTGTGTTTTGTTTCACAATATATAACGAATATGTAACAATAGACCAGTATTGATAATCAATGAAATGTTAAAGTTAGCGTCATATTCTGTACAACCAATAGAAATGTACTAATGGTTTTAAAATCTAGGGGTGTGCAAAGTGGGTCATACAGCTTTGACTACGGCAATTTGCCGAAACGCATCAGCTGACCCCTATGACGCTACCTGGACACCGGCATGTGTGTTTGATGTGAACACACGGATTCTTTGTTGCTGAAAATTTTAAAGAAATTTCTAAATAAAGGCTTTTGGTTTTAAACTGAGCTCCCCGGTATGCTTCTTTTGTTTGGATTTGTTTGTACCTGACACCCGGGTAGAGCTCTGCATAGCAAGGAGAAATTGTGGATCCATAAAGTACAAATGCTCATTGAGTGACTGAAGCGGGAAGAAGCCGGGTCAGTGCTGCCGAGGAGGGGAGGAGCGGCGGTGAGTAGATATAAAAGAATATCACAGCTTGTCTGTTGTTGTGACACAAAGTGTAACCAAATATATTGAGAATAACCGCAATAAGCCCTCCCTGTGGACCGGAGCCGGTCACATATATATGTATGTAGAGACCGTATCTGACCTGACCTATGTTTCATTTACATTTATATATATATATGAATATGGTGGATCCACAATTGAAATCGGCATTAACATTTATGCAATAATACTCATACATTATCAGTACAGCCTGCTGTTAGGGGGATAAAACTGAATATTTAACTTACAATGCAAGTCTGTCAAATGAACTGAAATAAGGGGGCAGTTTGCAGAGGCTTAGATATAAAGTAATCACAGAGGTAAAAAGCATATTAACCCCTTAAGGACCACAACACTTTTCCATTTTCTGTCCGTTTGGGATCAAGGCTATTTTTACATTTCTCTGGTGTTTGTATTTAGCTGTAATTTTCCTCTTACTCATTTACTACACCCACACATATTATATACCGTTTTTCTCGCCATTAAATTGACTTTCTAAAGATACCTTTATTTTCATCATATCTTATAATTTACTATAAAAAATATATAAAATATAAAAATAAAAAAAACACACTTTTTCTAACTTTGACCCCCAAAATCTGATACACATCTACAACCACCAAGAAACACCCATGCTAAATAGTTTCTAAATTTTGTCCTGAGTTTAGAAATACCCAATGTTTACATGTTCCTTGCTTTTTTTGCAAGTTATAGGGCAATAAATACATTGGAACACTGATATCTTTCAGGGATCCCAGAATATTCCTTGACATATATATATATATATATATATATATATATTATTATTATTATTTTCATGCCACAATTTCACCGCCAAATGCGATCAAATAAAAAAAAAAGTTCACTTTTTCAGAATTATTTTCACAAACTTTAGGTTTCTCACTGAAATTATTTACAAACAACTTGTGCAATTATTGCATAAATGGTTGTAAATGCTTCTCTGGGATCCCCTTTGTTCAGAAATAGTAGACATATATGGCTTTGACATTGTTTTTTGGTAATTAGAAGGCCGCTAAATGCCGCTGCGCATCACCCGTGTACTATGTATAGCAGTGAAGGGGTTAATTAGGTAGCTTGTAGTGAGCTTGCAGGGTTAATTTTATCTTTAGTGTAGATATTAGCTTCCCACCTGACACATCACACCCCCTTAACCCTCCCAAACAGCTCTCTTTTCTCCCCCACCCCACAATTGTCTCCACCATCTTAAGTACTGGCAGAAAGTCTTCCAGTACTAAAATATTTTTTTTTTTTAAGCCATATTCTGCTGAGTAGGATTCCCCCTTAGCCCCCAACCTCCCTGATCCTCCCCCCCAACAGCTCTCTAACCGTCCCCCTCTACCTTATTTGCGCCATCTTGGGTACTGGCAGCTGTATGCCAGTACCCGGTTTACAATAAAATCGGCTAGATTACGATACTTGCGTTATGAGTAAAAAAGCAGCGTTAAGCCTTATAACGCTGCTTTTTTACTACCACTGGTATTACGAGTCTTGCGGATTTAGGGGCACCGCACACTTTTTTGGCCTTATCGCAAATCAATTTACGCAATTTGCGTATAGTCTATTTTCAATGGGACTTCCAAAGCACCGGTATTACGAGCTTGTCCTGGGAGGCCAAAAAGTGAGCGGTACACCCTATCCCGTCAAAATTCGTACCACATTTTAAAGTCAGTAGTTATGAGTTTTACACTACAAAGCTGTAGCATAAAACTCATAACTAAAGTGCTAAAAAGTACACTAACACCCATAAACTACCTATTAACCCCTAAACCGAGGCCCTCCCGCATCGCAAACACTATAATAAAAATATTAACCCCTAATATGCAGCTCCCGACATCACCGCCACTATAATAAATATATTAACCCCTAAAAACGGCCGCACTCTCGCCTCACAAACATTAGTTAAATATTATTAACCCCTAATCTGCCGTCCCTAACATCGCCGCCACCTACCTACAGATTAGGAGTTAATAAATATAATGTAGGTGTCGGCGATGTTGGGGGCAGCAGATTAGGGGTTCATAAGTATAATGTAGGTGGCGGCAATGTCCGGAGCAGCAGATTAGGGGTTAATAAGTATAATGTCAGTGTCGGCGATGTCAGGGGCGGCAGATTCGGGGCTAATAAGTGTAAGATTAGGGGTGTTTAGACTCGGGCTTCATGTTAGGGTGTTAGGTGTAAACATAACTTTAGTTTCCCCATAGCAATCAATGGGGCTGCGTTACTGAGATTTACGCTGCTTTTTTCTCAGCCGGCTTTCTCCATTGATGTCTATGGGGAAATCGTGCACAAGCACGTACAACCAGCTCACTGCTGACTTAAGCAGCGCAGGTATTGGAGTGTGGTATGGAGAACAATTTTGCTCTACGCTCACTTCTTGCCTGTTAACACAGGGTTTGTAAAAACCTGTAATATCAGCGCTATAGGAAAGTCAGCAGTGAGAATAAAGTGCAAGTTAGTACCGCACCCCTCATAACGCAAAACTCGTAATCTGGCCGAATGTTTTTTGTTTTTTCCCCCCTATTTTTCTGTAGTGTAGCTTCCCCCCCAAAGACCAACCCCCACCCCCTCCTAGATCCCTTAGATCCCAATTCCCTCCCTCCTCTCTCCCACTTTAGTTTTAAAAATGTTCCATAGCGGTTCCCACTCGCTCCCGCCCTGTGCATGCGCCCGCCGCCCCCCATGCACGCGTGCGCATCCGTGCGCGCCCCCTGTGACCCGCCCACGATTCGCCCACCTCTTACTGCTGAAACTCATCAATGGCCGCCCACCCGCCTCCCACATCGATATTGAGGCATCACTGCAATAACATGAAAGTGGCTGGAAGCGATCAGGATTGCTTCCACCGCTTTCCACAGCTTTCAAAGACCAACGACGTATGGGGTCATTAACTGCATTATTTTGCAGGACGTACCCCATACGTCATTGGTCGTTAAGGGGTTAATATAACTGTGTTATTTATGCAAAACTGAGGAATGGGTAATAAAGGGATTATCTATATTTTTAAACAACAAATATTCTGGTGTTGACTGTCACTTTAAAATGACATGCTCTAATGAATTACAGCATTAAGGACCAGATTACAAATGACATGCTAAAAGTTTGTCCACATCGAGTTTAGCACTCGTATTACAAGGTGAAAGTAAACGTGAACGTGTTAGCGCAATCACGATTTAGAATGGTTACCGTGCCCTTAGTGCTCTGGTTAACTGTTTTGCAAAACAAAAAAGTGTCACAAAACACATCAAAAATACATTACAAAGTACAGTTACACTGAAAATAACACCATCTAATACAAATTGTTCCAAAAAATGCACAAAAAGTTATAAGGGCTCAAAGATATGAGGTCTTAGGGGTAAATAAAAGGCAGGCAAAGGGATTTAACATTGAGATAAATAAAACATAATTTATGTAAGAACTTACCTGATAAATTCATTTCTTTCATGAACTAGTGACGTATGGGATATACATTCCTACCAGGAGGGGCAAAGTTTACCAAACCTAAAAATGCCTACAAATACACCCCTCACCACACCCACAAATCAGTTTAACGAATAGCCAAGAAGTGGGGTGATAAGAAAAAAGTGCGAAAGCATAAAAAATAAGGAATTGGAATAATTGTGCTTTATACAAAAAAATCATAACCACCACAAAAAGGGTGGGCCTCATGGACTCTTGCTAATATGAAAGAAATGAATTTATCAGGTAAGTTCTTACATAAATTATGTTTTCTTTCATGTAATTAGCAAGAGTCCATGAGCTAGTGACGTATGGGATAATGAATACCCAAGATGTGGAACTTCCATGCAAGAGTCACTAGAGAGGGAGGGATAAAATAAAGACAGCCAATTCCGCTGAAAAATAATCCACACCCAAAATAATTTAAATTTTATAATGAAAAAAACTGAAAATATAAGCAGAAGATTCAAACTGAAACAGCTGTCTGAAGTACTTTTCTACCAAAAACAGCTTCAGAAGAAGAAAACACATCAAAATGGTATAATTTAGTAAAAGTATGCAAAGAAGACCAAGTTGCTGCTTTGCAAATCTGATCAACCGAAGCTTCATTCCTAAACGCCCAGGAAGTAGAAACTGACCTAGTAGAATGAGCTGTAATCCTTTGAGGTGGAGTTTTACCCGACTCGACATAAGCATGATGAATTAAAGATTTCAACCAAGATGCCAAAGAAATGGCAGAGGCCATCTGACCTTTCCTAGAACCGGAAAAGTTAACAAATAGACTAGAAGTCTTTCGGAAAGTCTTAGTAGCTTCAACATAATATTTCAAAGCTCTAACTACATCCAAAGAATGCAATGATTTCTCCTTAGAATTCTTAGGATTAGGACATAATGAAGGAACCACAATTTCTCTACTAATGTTGTTGGAATTCACAACCTTAGGTAAAAATTCAAAAGAAGTTCGCAACACCGCCTTATCCTGGTGAAAAAGGATTTCAGGTTTTATACGAACCAAAGCTTGTACAAAACAATGAATATCAGGAAGAATAGCAATCTTTCTGTGAAAAAGAACAGAAAGAGCAGAGATTTGTCCTTTCAAGGAACTTGCAGACAAACCTTTATCTAAACCCTCCTGAAGAAACTGTAAAATTCTCGGAATTCTAAAAGAATGCCAGGAAAAATGATGAGAAAGACACCAAGAAATATAAGTCTTCCAGACTCTATAATATATCTCTCTAGATACAGATTTACGAGCCTGTAACATAGTATTAATCACAGAGTCAGAGAAACCTCTTTGACTAAGAATCAAGCGTTCAATCTCCATACCTTTAAATTTAAGGATTTGAGATCCTGATGGAAAAAAGGACCTTGCGACAAAAGGTCTGGTCTTAACGGAAGAGTCCACGGTTGGCAAGAAGCCATCCGTACAAGATCCGCATACCAAAACCTGTGAGGCCATGCTGGAGCTACCAGCAAAACAAACTAGCATTCCTTCAGAATCTTGGAGATCACTCTTGGAAGAAGAACTAGAGGCGGAAAGATATAGGCAGGATGATACTTCCAAGGAAGTGACAATGCATCCACTGCTTCCGCTTGAGGATCCCTGGATCTGGACAGATTCCTGGGAAGTTTCTTGTTTAGATGAGAGGCCATCAGATCTATTTCTGGAAGTCCCCACATTTGAACAATCTGAAGAAATACCTTTGGGTGAAGAGATCATTCGCCCGGATGCAACGTTTGGCGACTGAGATAATCCGCTTCCCAATTGTCTATACCTGGGATATGAACCGCAGAAACTAGACAAAAGCTGGATTCCGCCCAAACCAGAATTCGAGATACTTCTTTCATAGCTAGAGGACTGTGAGTCCCTCCTTGATGATTGATGTATGCCACAGATGTGACATTGTCTGTCTGAAAACAAATGAACGATTCTCTCTTTAGAAGAGGCCAAGACTGAAGAGCTCTGAAAATTGCACGGAGTTTCAAAATATTGATCGGTAATCTCACCTCCTGAGATTCCCAAACCCCTTGTGCCGTCAGAGACCCCCACACAGCTCCCCAACCTGTAAGACTTGCATCTGTTGAAATTAAAGTCCAGGTCGGAAGAACAAAAGAAGCCCCCTGAACTAAACGATGGTGATCTGTCCACCACGTCAGAGAGTGTCGTACAATCGGTTTTAAAGATATTAATTGAGATATCTTCGTGTAATCCCTGCACCATTGGTTCAGCATACAGAGCTGAAGAGGTCGCATGTGAAAACGAGCAAAGGGGATCACGTCCGATGCAGCAGTCATAAGACCTAGAATTTCCATGCATAAGGCTACCGAAGGGAATGATTGTGACTGAAGGTTTCGACAAGCTGATATCAATTTTAGACGTCTCTTGTCTGTCAAAGATAGAGTCATGGACACTGAATCTATCTGGAAACCCAAAAAGGTTACCCTTGTCTGAGGAATCAATGAACTTTTTAGTAAATTGATCCTCCAACCATGATCTTGAAGAAACAACACAAGTCGATTCGTATGAGATTCTGCTAAATGTGAAGACTGAGCAAGTACCAAGATATTGTCCAAATAAGGAAATACCACAATACCCTGTTCTCTGATTACAGACAGAAGGGCACCGAGAACCTTTGTAAAAATTCTTGGAGCTGTTGCTAGGCCAAACGGCAGAGCCACAAACTGGTAATGCTTGTCTAGGAAAGAGAATCTCAGAAACTGATAGTGATCTGGATGAATCGGAATATGCAGATATGCATCCTGTAAATCTATTGTAGACATATAATGCCCTTGCTGAACAAAAGGCAGGATAGTCCTTACAGTTACCATTTTGAATGTTGGTATCCTTACATAACGATTCAATATTTTTAGATCCAGAACTGGTCTGAAGGAATTCTCCTTCTTTGGTATAATGAAGAGATTTGAATAAAACCCCAGCCCCTGTTCCAAAACTGGAACTGGCATAATTACTCCAGCCAACTCTAGATCTGAAACACATTTCAGAAATGCTTGAGCCTTCGCTGGATTTACTGGGACACGGGAAAGAAAAAATCTCTTTGCAGGAGGTCTTATCTTGAAACCAATTCTGTACCCTTCTGAAACAATGTTCTGAATCCAAAGATTGTGAACGGAATTGATCCAAATTTCTTTGAAAAAACGTAATCTGCCCCCTACCAGCTGAGCTGGAATGAGGGCCGCACCTTCATGTGGACTTAGGAGCTGGCTTTGATTTTCTAAAAGGCTTGGATTTATTCCAGACTGGAGATGGTTTCCAAACTGATACCGCTCCTGAGGATGAAGGATCAGGCTTTTGTTCCTTGTTGTGACGAAAGGAACGAAAACGATTATTAGACCTGAATTTACCTTTAGACTTTTTATCCTGAGGTAAAAAAGTTCCTTTCCCTCCAGTAACAGTTGAGATAATAGAATCCAACTGAGAACCAAATAATTGATTACCCTGGAAAGAAAGGGAAAGCAGAGTAGACTTAGAAGACATATCAGCATTCCAAGTTTTAAGCCATAAAGCTCTTCTAGCTAAAATAGCTAGAGACATATACCTGACATCAACTCTAATGATATCAAAGATGGCATCACAAATAAAATTATTAGATTGTTGAAGCAGAATAATAATGCTATGAGAATTATGATCTGTAACTTGTTGCGCTAAAGCTTCCAACCAAAAAGTTGAAGCTGCAGCAACATCCGCTAAAGATATAGCAGGTCTAAGAAGATTACCTGAACACAAATAAGCTTTTCTTAGAAAGGATTCAATTTTCCTATCTAAAGGATCCTTAAAGGAAGTACCATCTGCCGTAGGAATAGTAGTACGCTTAGCAAGAGTAGAGACAGCCCCATCAACCTTAGGGATTTTGTCCCAAAACTCTAATCTGTCAGATGGCACAGGATATAATTGCTTAAAACGTTTAGAAGGAGTAAATGAATTACCCAAATTATTCCATTCCCTGGAAATTACTTCAGAAATAGCACCAGGAACAGGAAAAACTTCTGGAATAACTACAGGAGATTTAAAAACCTTATCTAAACGTTTAGATTTAGTATCAAGAGGACCAGAATCCTCAATTTCTAATGCAATTAGGACTTCTTTAAGTAAAGAACGAATAAATTCCATTTTAAATAAATATGAAGATTTATCAGCATCAACCTCTGAGACAGAATCCTCTGAACCAGAAGAACCACTATCAGAATCAGAATGATGATGTTCATTTAAAAATTCATCTGAACAATGAGAAGTTTTAAAAGACTTTTTATGTTTACTAGAAGGAGGAATAACAGACATAGCCTTCTTAATGGATTTAGAAACAAAATCTCTTATGTTATCAGGAACACTCTGAGTATTAGATGTTGACGGAACAGCAACAGGTAATAGAACTTTACTAAAGGAAATATTATCTGCATTAACAAGTTTGTCATGACATTCAATACAAACAACAGCTGGAGGAACAGCTACCAAAAGTTTACAGCAGATACACTTAGCTTTGGTAGCTCCAGCACCAGGCAGCCATTTTCCAGAAGTATCTTCTGACTCAGTTGCAACGTGGGACATCTTGCAATATGTAATAGAAAAAACAACATATAAAGCAAAATTAATCAAATTCCTTAAATGACAGTTTCAGGAATGGGAAAAAATGCCAGTGAACAAGCTTCTAGCAACCAGAAGCAATAAATAATGAGACTTAAATAATGTGGAGACAAAAATGACGCCCATATTTTTTTAGCGCCAAATAAGACGCCCACATTATTTGGCGCCTAAATGCTTTTGGCGCCAAAAATGATGCCACATCCGGAACGCCGACACTTTTAGCGCAAAAGAACGTCAAAAATGATGCAACTTCCGGCGACACGTATGACGCCGGAAACAGAAAAAAAATGTTTCGCCAAAAAAGTCAGCGCCAAGAATGACGCAATAAAATGAAGCATTTTCATCCCCCACGAGCCTAACAGCCCACAGGGAAAAGTCAAATTTGCATTATCCCAAATATGAAACTGACTGTCTGAAAATAAGGAATGTTGAACATCCTGAGTCAAGGCAAATAAATGTTTGAATACATATATTTAGAACTTTATAAAAAAGTGCCTAACCATAGCTTAGAGTGTCACAGAAAATAAGACTTACTTACCCCAGGACACTCATCTACATGTTGTAGAAAGCCAAACCAGTACTGAAACGAAAATCAGCAGAGGTAATGGTATATATAAGAGTATATCGTCGATCTGAAAAGGGAGGTAAGAGATGAATCTCTACGACCGATAACAGAGAACCTATGAAATAGACCCCGTAGAAGAAGATCATTGAATTCAAATAGGCAATACTCTCCTCACATCCCTCTGACATTCACTGCACGCTGAGAGGAAAACCGGGCTCCAACCTGCTGCGGAGCGCATATCAAAGTAGAATCTAGCACAAACTTACTTCACCACCTCCATAGGAGGCAAAGTTTGTAAAACTGATTTGTGGGTGTGGTGAGGGGTGTATTTGTAGGCATTTTTAGGTTTGGGAAACTTTGCCCCTCCTGGTAGGAATGTATATCCCATACGTCACTAGCTCATGGACTCTTGCTAATTACATGAAAGAAATATACATGTCTAAATATGTGTGTGTGTGTGTATATATATATATATATATATATGTGTGTGTGTGTACATGTAAATATATTTATATATGTATATATGTATTTAGAGACATATATACACACATCAATACATATGTATACATATATAGAAGTACATTGGAGCCCTTTGCAGTTTAAGGGACATTAAACCCAAATTGTTTCTTTCATTATTTAGAAAGAGCATGAAATTTTAACCAACTTTCCCATTAACTTCTATTATCTAATTTGCTTCATTCTCTTGATATCCTAAGTTGAAAAGCATATCTAAATAGGCACAGTAGCTGCTGATTGGTGGCTATCCATATATAACTCGTGTGATTGGCTCATCCAGCCATGTGCATTGCTATTTCTTCAACAAAGGATATCTAAAGAATTAAGGAAATTAGATAACAGACGTGAATTTGAATGCTGTTTAAAAACAGAATTTATGCTTACCTGATAAATTACTTTCTCCAACGGTGTGTCCGGTCCACGGCGTCATCCTTACTTGTGGGATATTCTCTTCCCCAACAGGAAATGGCAAAGAGCCCAGCAAAGCTGGTCACATGATCCCTCCTAGGCACCGCCTAGCCCAGTCATTCGACCGACGTAAAGGAGGAATATGCATAGGACAAATCATATGATACCGTGGTGACTGTAGTTAGAGAAAATAATTCATCAGACCTGATTAAAAAAAACCAGGGCGGGCCGTGGACCGGACACACCGTTGGAGAAAGTAATTTATCAGGTAAGCATAAATTCTGTTTTCTCCAACATAGGTGTGTCCGGTCCACGGCGTCATCCTTACTTGTGGGAACCAATACCAAAGCTTTAGGACACGGATGATGGGAGGGAGCAAATCAGGTCACCTAGATGGAAGGCACCACGGCTTGCAAAACCTTTCTCCCAAAAATAGCCTCAGAAGAAGCAAAAGTATCAAATTTGTAAAATTTGGTAAAAGTGTGCAGTGAAGACCAAGTCGCTGCCTTACATATCTGATCAACAGAAGCCTCGTTCTTGAAGGCCCATGTGGAAGCCACAGCCCTAGTGGAGTGAGCTGTGATTCTTTCAGGAGGCTGCCTTCCGGCAGTCTCATAAGCCAATCGGATGATGCTTTTAAGCCAAAAAGAGAGAGAGGTAGAAGTTGCTTTTTGACCTCTCCTTTTACCAGAATAAACAACAAACAAAGAAGATGTTTGTCTGAAATCCTTTGTAGCCTCTAAATAGAATTTTAGAGCACAAACTACATCCAAATTGTGTAACAAACGTTCCTTCTTTGAAACTGGATTCGGACACAAAGAAGGCACAACTATCTCCTGGTTAATGTTTTTGTTAGAAACAACTTTCGGAAGAAAACCAGGTTTAGTACGCAAAACCACCTTATCTGCATGGAACACCAGATAAGGAGGAGAACACTGCAGAGCAGATAACTCTGAAACTCTTCTAGCAGAAGAAATTGCAACCAAAAACAAAACTTTCCAAGATAGTAACTTAATATCTACGGAATGTAAGGGTTCAAACGGAACCCCTTGAAGAACTGAAAGAACTAAATTGAGACTCCAAGGAGGAGTCAAAGGTTTGTAAACAGGCTTGATTCTAACCAGAGCCTGAACAAAAGCTTGAACATCTGGCACAGCCGCCAGTTTTTTGTGAAGTAAAACAGATAAAGCAGAAATCTGTCCCTTCAAAGAACTTGCAGATAATCCTTTCTCCAAACCCTCCTGTAGAAAGGATAGAATCTTAGGAATTTTTATCTTGTTCCATGGGAATCCTTTAGATTCACACCAACAAATATATTTTTTCCATATTTTATGGTAAATTTCTCTAGTTACAGGCTTTCTAGCCTGAACAAGAGTATCAATGACAGAATCTGAAAACCCACGCTTTGATAAAATCAAGCGTTCAATCTCCAAGCAGTCAGTTGGAGTGAAGCCAGATTCGGATGTTCGAATGGACCTTGAACAAGAAGGTCCTGTCTCAAAGGTAGCTTCCATGGTGGAGCCGATGACATATTCACCAGGTCTGCATACTAAGTTCTGCGTGGCCACGCAGGAGCTATCAAGATCACCGAAGCCCTCTCCTGATTGATCCTGGCTACCAGCCTGGGAATGAGAGGGAACGGTGGGAATACATAAGCTAGGTTGAAGGTCCAAGGCGCTATCAGTGCATCTACTAGAGTCGCCCTGGGATCCCTGGATCTGGACCCGTAGCAAGGAACCTTGAAGTTCTGACGAGACGCCATCAGGTCCATGTCTGGAATGCCCCATAATTGAGTAGACATGTGCGGTTCGTTTCGGATTAATTCGGAAATTCGGTAAATTCGGTAAATTCGGAGATTCGGATCGATTCGGATTTCCGAATTAAAATACTTCCGAATCTACCGAATGAATCCGAAATAGCTGCCGTATCTCCGAATAAATCCGAATTAGCTCGTTAAGATTCGGCATTTCCCCATAGGAAACAATGGGAGTTTCGGCTGAAAAAAAACTAACACCGCAGCCCCATTGTTTCCTATGGGGAAACACTAAGTCTGCACCTAACACCCTAACATGTACCCCGAGTCTCTAAACACCCCTAATCTAACACTTATTAACCCCTAATCTGCTGCCTCCGCTATCGCTGACACCTGCATTATTTTATTAACCCCTAATCTGCCGACCGAATATCGCCGCCACCTACATTATAACTATTAACCTCTAATCTGCTGTCCCTAACACCGCCGACCCCTACATTATAGTTATTAACCCCTAATCTGCCCCCCCCCCAACGTCTTCGCAATCTAACTACAAGTATTAACCCCTAATCTGCCGACCCGATATCGCCGCCACCTACATTATAACTATTAACCCCTAATCTGCTGTCCCTAACACCGCCGACCCCTACATTATATTTATTAACCCCTAATCTGCCTCCCCCAACGTCGCCGCAATCTAACTACAAGTATTAACCCCTAATCTGCCGACCTGATATCGCTGCAACCTAAAATTATAACTATGAACCCCTAATCTGCTGTCCCTAACACCGCCGACCCCTACATTATAGTTATTAACCCCTAATCTGCCTCCCCCCAACGTCGCCACAATCTAACTACAAGTATTAACCCCTAATCTGCCGACCGCAAATCGCCGCCACTATAATAAATGTATTAACCCCTAAACCGCCGCACTCCCGCCTCGCAAACACTATAATACATTTTATTAACCCCTAATCTGCCCTCCCTAACATCGCCGCCACCTACCTACAATTATTAACCCCTAATCTCCCGCCCCCATCGTCGCCGCTACTATAATAAGGTTATTAACCAATAAACCTAAATCTAACCCTAACACTAACACCCCCTAACTTAAATATAATTTAAATAAAACGAAATAAATTTACTATAGTTAAATAAATGAATCCTATTTAAAACTAAAGACTTACCTGTAAAATAAACCCTAATATAGCTACAATATAACTAATAGTTACATTGTAGCTATATTAGCATTTATTTTTATTTTACAGGCAATTTTGTATTTATTTTAACTAGGTACAATAGTTATTAAATAGTTAATAACTATTTAATAGCTACCTAGTTAAAATAAATACAAATTTACCTGTAAAATAAATCCTAACCTAAGTTACAATTACACCTAACACTACACTATCATTAAATTAACTAAATAAATGATTCCTATTTAAAACTAAATACTTACCTGTAAAATAAACCCTAATATAGCTGCAATATAACTAATAGTTACATTGTAGCTATTTTAGCATTTATATTTATTTTACAGGCAACTTTGTATTTATTTTAACTAGGTACAAAAGCTATTAAATAGTTATTGACTAATTAATAGCTACCTAGTTAAAATAATTACAAAATTACCTGTAAAATAAATCCTAACCTAAGTTACAATTAAACCTAACACTACACTGTCATTAAATAAATTAACTACAAGTACCTACAATTATCTACAATTAAATAAACTAAAGTACAAAACCCCCCCACTAAATTACAAAAAAAAACAAACACTAAATTACAAAAAATAAAAAAATATTCCAAGAATTTTAAACTAATTACACCTAATCTAAGCCCCCTAATAAAATAACAAAGCCCCCCCAAAATAAAAAAAAATGCCCTACCCTATACTAAATTACAAAAGTTAACAGCTCTATTACCTTACCAGCCCTGAACAGGGCCCTTTGCGGGGCATGCCCCAAAGAAAACAGCTCTTTTGCCTGTAAAAAAAAAACACAATCCCCCCCCCACATTACAACCCACCACCCACATACCCCTACTCTAACCCAAACCCCCCTTAAATAAACCTAACACTACCCCCCCTGAAGATCTCCCTACCTTGAGTCGTGTTCACCCAGCCGGGACGAAGTCTTCATCCGATGGGGCAGAAGAGGACATCCAGACCGGCAGAAGTTTTCATCCAAGCGGGGCAAGAAGAGGTCTTCCATCCATCATACAAGTACCAAAATACAAACAAACACTAAATTACCAAAAATAATAAAATATTACAATAATTTTAAACTAATTACACCTAATCTAAGCCCCCTACTAGCTATTAATATAGCTTCAATATAACTAATAGTTACATTGTAGCTATTTTAGGATTTATATGTATTTTACAGGCAACTTTGTATTTATTTTAACTAGGTACAATAGTTATTAAATAGTTAATAACTATTTAATAACTACCTAGCTAAAATAAATACAAATTTACCTGTAAAATAAATCATAACCTAAGTTACAATTACACCTAACACTACACTATCATTAAATTAACTAAATAAATGAATCCTATATAAAACTAAAGACTTACCTGTAAAATAAACCCTAATATAGCTGCAATATAACTAATAGTTACATTGTAGCTATTTTAGCATTTATATTTATTGTACAGGCAACTTTGTATTCATTTTAACTAGGTTCAATAGCTATTAAATAGATACTGACTATTTAATAGCTACCTAGTTAAAATAATTACAAAATTACCTGTAAAATAAATCCTAACCTAAGTTACAATTAAACCTAACACTACACTATCATTAAATAAATTAACTACAAGTACCTACAATTAAATACAATTAAAAAAACTAAACTAAAGTACAAACCCCCGCCCACTAAATTACAAAAAATAAAAAAAATATTACAAGAATTTTAAACTAATTACACCTAATCTAAGCCCCCTAATAAAATAACAAAGCCCCCCAAAATAAAAAAAATGCCCTACCCTATACTAAATTACAAAAGTTAACAGCTCTATTACCTTACCAGCCCTGAACAGGGCCCTTTGCGGGGCATGCCCCAAAGAAAACAGCTCTTTTGCCTGTAAAAAAAAAACACAATCCCCCCCCCACATTACAACCCACCACCCACATACCCCTACTCTAACCCAAACCCCCCTTAAATAAACCTAACACTACCCCCCTGAAGATCTCCCTACCTTGAGTCGTGTTCACCCAGCCGGGCCGAAGTCTTCATCCGATGGGGCAGAAGAGGACATCCAGACCGGCAGAAGTCTTCATCCAAGCGGGGCAAGAAGAGGTCTTCCATCCATCAGAAAAGTACAAAAAAACAAACAAACACTAAATTAGCAAAAATAATAAAATATTACAATAATTTTAAACTAATTACACCTAATCTAAGCCCCCTACTAGCTATTAATATAGCTACAATATAACTAATAGTTACATTGTAGCTATTTTAGGATTTATATTTATTTTACAGGCAACTTTGTATTTATTTTAACTAGGTACAATAGCTATTAAATAGTTAATAACTACCTAGCTAAAATAAATACAAATTTACCTGTAAAATAAACCCTAACCTAAGTTACAATTACACCTAACACTACACTGTCATTAAATTAACTAAATAAATTAATCCTATATAAAACTAAATACTTACCTGTAAAATAAACCCTAATATAGCTACAATATAACTAATAGTTACATTGTAGCTATTTTAGCATTTATATTTATTTTACAGGCAACTTTGTATTTATTTTAACTAGGTACAATAGCTATTACATAGTTATTGACTAATTAATAGCTACCTAGTTAAAATAATTACAAAATTACCTGTAAAATAAATCCTAACCTAAGTTACTATTAAACCTAACACTACACTATCATTAAATAAATTAACTACAAGTACCTACAATTAAATACAATGAAATAAACTAAACTAAAGTACAAAAAAAACAAACACTAAATTACAAAAAATAAAAAAAATTACAAGAATTTTAAACTAATTACACCTAATCTAAGCCCCCTAATAAAATAACAAAGCCCCCCAAAATAAAAAAATGCCCTACCCTATACTAAATTACAAAAGTAATCAGCTCTATTACCTTACCAGCCCTGAACAGGGCCTTTTGCGGGGCATGCCCCAAAGAAAACAGCTCTTTTGCCTGTAAAAAAAAACACAATACCCCCCCCCCACATTACAACCCACCACCCACATACCCCTACTCTAACCCAAACCCCCCTTAAATAAACCTAACACTACCCCCTGAAGATCTCTCTACCGTGTCTTCACCCAGCGGGCCGAAGTCTTCATCCAATCGGGCAGAAGAGGACATCCAGACCGGCAGAAGTCTTCATCCAAGCGGGGCAAGAAGAGGTCTTCCATCCATCAGAAGTCTTGATCCAGGCGGCATCTTCTCTGTTCATCCATCCGGAGCGGAGCGGCAGCATCCTGAAGACATCCCACGCAGAGCATCCTCTTCTTTCTTGATCCGACGACTAGGTGACTGTACCTTTAAGTGACGTCATCCAAGATGGCGTCCCTTGAATTCCGATTGGCTGATAGGATTCTATCAGCCAATCGGAATTAAGGTAGGAAAAATCTGATTGGCTGATTCAATCAGCCAATCAGATTCAAGTTCAATCCGATTGGCTGATGGAATCAGCCAATCAGATTGACCTCGCATTCTATTGGCTGTTCCGATCAGCCAATAGAATGCGAGCTCAATCTGATTGGCTGATTGGATCAGCCAATCGGATTGAACTTGAATCTGATTGGCTGATTGAATCAGCCAATCAGATTTTTCCTACCTTAATTCCGATTGGCTGATAGAATCCTATCAGCCAATCGGAATTCAAGGGACGCCATCTTGGATGACGTCACTTAAAGGTACAGTCACCTAGTCGTCGGATCAAGAAAGAAGAGGATGCTCTGCGTGGGATGTCTTCAGGATGCTGCCGCTCCGCTCCGGATGGATGAACAGAGAAGATGCCGCCTGGATCAAGACTTCTGATGGATGGAAGACCTCTTCTTGCCCCGCTTGGATGAAGACTTCTGCCGGTCTGGATGTCCTCTTCTGCCCCATCGGATGAAGACTTCGGCCCGCTGGGTGAAGACACGGTAGAGAGATCTTCAGGGGGGTAGTGTTAGGTTTATTTAAGGGGGGTTTGGGTTAGAGTAGGGGTATGTGGGTGGTGGGTTGTAATGTGGGGGGGGGTATTGTGTTTTTTTTACAGGCAAAAGAGCTGTTTTCTTTGGGGCATGCCCCCGCAAAAGGCCCTTTTAAGGGCTGGTAAGGTAATAGAGCTGATTACTTTTGTAATTTAGTATAGGGTAGGGCATTTTTTTATTTTGGGGGGCTTTGTTATTTTATTAGGGGGCTTAGATTAGGTGTAATTAGTTTAAAATTCTTGTAATTTTTTTTATTTTTTGTAATTTAGTGTTTGTTTTTTTGTACTTTAGTTTAGTTTATTTCATTGTATTTAATTGTAGGTACTTGTAGTTAATTTATTTAATGATAGTGTAGTGTTAGGTTTAATAGTAACTTAGGTTAGGATTTATTTTACTGGTAATTTTGTAATTATTTTAACTAGGTAGCTATTAAACAGTAAATATCTATTTAATAGCTATTGTACCTAGTTAAAATAAATACAAAGTTGCCTGTAAAATAAATATAAATGCTAAAATAGCTACAATGTAACTATTAGTTATATTGTAGCTATATTAGGGTTTATTTTACAGGTAAGTATTTAGTTTTATATAGGATTAATTTATTTAGTTAATTTAATGACAGTGTAGTGTTAGGTGTAATTGTAACTTAGGTTAGGGTTTATTTTACAGGTAAATTTGTATTTATTTTAGCTAGGTAGTTATTAACTATTTAATAGCTATTGTACCTAGTTAAAATAAATACAAAGTTGCCTGTAAAATAAATATAAATCCTAAAATAGCTACAATGTAACTATTAGTTATATTGTAGCTATATTAATAGCTAGTAGGGGGCTTAGATTAGGTGTAATTAGTTTAAAATTATTGTAATATTTTATTATTTTTGCTAATTTAGTGTTTGTTTGTTTTTTTGTACTTTTCTGATGGATGGAAGACCTCTTCTTGCCCCGCTTGGATGAAGACTTCTGCCGGTCTGGATGTCCTCTTCTGCCCCATCGGATGAAGACTTCGGCCCGGCTGGGTGAACACGACTCAAGGTAGGGAGATCTTCAGGGGGGTAGTGTTAGGTTTATTTAAGGGGGGTTTGGGTTAGAGTAGGGGTATGTGGGTGGTGGGTTGTAATGTGGGGGGGGGGATTGTGTGTTTTTTTTACAGGCAAAAGAGCTGTTTTCTTTGGGGCATGCCCCGCAAAGGGCCCTGTTCAGGGCTGGTAAGGTAATAGAGCTGTTAACTTTTGTAATTTAGTATAGGGTAGGGCATTTTTTTATTTTGGGGGGCTTTGTTATTTTATTAGGGGGCTTAGATTAGGTGTAATTAGTTTAAAATTCTTGTAATATTTTTTTTATTTTTTGTAATTTAGTGGGCGGGGGTTTGTACTTTAGTTTAGTTTTTTTAATTGTATTTAATTGTAGGTACTTGTAGTTAATTTATTTAATGATAGTGTAGTGTTAGGTTTAATTGTAACTTAGGTTAGGATTTATTTTACAGGTAATTTTGTAATTATTTTAACTAGGTAGCTATTAAATAGTCAGTATCTATTTAATAGCTATTGAACCTAGTTAAAATGAATACAAAGTTGCCTGTACAATAAATATAAATGCTAAAATAGCTACAATGTAACTATTAGTTATATTGCAGCTATATTAGGGTTTATTTTACAGGTAAGTCTTTAGTTTTATATAGGATTCATTTATTTAGTAAATTTAATGATAGTGTAGTGTTAGGTGTAATTGTAACTTAGGTTATGATTTATTTTACAGGTAAATTTGTATTTATTTTAGCTAGGTAGTTATTAAATAGTTATTAACTATTTAATAGCTATTGTACCTAGTTAAAATAAATACAAAGTTGCCTGTAAAATAAATATAAATCCTAAAATAGCTACAATGTAACTATTAGTTATATTGAAGCTATATTAATAGCTAGTAGGGGGCTTAGATTAGGTGTAATTAGTTTAAAATTATTGTAATATTTTATTATTTTTTGTAATTTAGTGTTTGTTTGTATTTTGGTACTTGTATGATGGATGGAAGACCTCTTCTTGCCCCGCTTGGATGAAGACTTCTGCCGGTCTGGATGTCCTCTTCTGCCCCATCGGATGAAGACTTCGGCCCAGCTGGGTGAACACGACTCAAGGTAGGGAGATCTTCAGGGGGGTAGTGTTAGGTTTATTTAAGGGGGGTTTGGGTTAGAGTAGGGGTATGTGGGTGGTGGGTTGTAATGTGGGGGGGGGATTGTGTTTTTTTTTTACAGGCAAAAGAGCTGTTTTCTTTGGGGCATGCCCCGCAAAGGGCCCTGTTCAGGGCTGGTAAGGTAATAGAGCTGTTAACTTTTGTAATTTAGTATAGGGTAGGGCATTTTTTTTATTTTGGGGGGCTTTGTTATTTTATTAGGGGGCTTAGATTAGGTGTAATTAGTTTAAAATTCTTGTAATATTTTTTTATTTTTTGTAATTTAGTGTTTGTTTTTTTTTGTAATTTAGTGGGGGGGTTTTGTACTTTAGTTTATTTAATTGTAGATAATTGTAGGTACTTGTAGTTAATTTATTTAATGACAGTGTAGTGTTAGGTTTAATTGTAACTTAGGTTAGGATTTATTTTACAGGTAATTTTGTAATTATTTTAACTAGGTAGCTATTAAATAGTCAATATCTATTTAATAGCTATTGTACCTAGTTAAAATGAATACAAAGTTGCCTGTAAAATAAATATAAATGCTAAAATAGCTACAATGTAATTATTAGTTATATTGCAGCTATATTAGGGTTTATTTTACAGGTAAGTATTTTGTTTTAAATATGATTCATTTATTTAGTTAATTTAATGATAGTGTAGTGTTAGGTGTAATTGTAACTTAGGTTAGGATTTATTTTACAGGTAAATTTGTATTTATTTTAGCTAGGTAGTTATTAAATAGTTATTAACTATTTAATAACTATTGTACCTAGTTAAAATAAATACAAAGTTGCTTGTAAAATAAATATAAATCCTAAAATAGCTACAATGTAACTATTAGTTATATTGCAGCTATCTTAGGGTTTATTTTACAGGTAAGTCTTTAGTTTTAAATAGGATTCATTTATTTAACTATAGTAAATTTATTTCGTTTTATTTAAATTATATTTAAGTTAGGGGGTGTTAGTGTTAGGGTTAGATTTAGGTTTAGGGGTTAATAACCTTATTATAGTAGCGGCGACGATGGGGGCGGGAGATTAGGGGTTAATAATTGTAGGTAGGTGGCGGCGATGTTAGGGAGGGCAGATTAGGGGTTAATAAAATGTATTATAGTGTTTGCGAGGCGGGAGTGCGGCGGTTTAGGGGTTAATACATTTATTATAGTGGCGGCGATTTGCGGTCGGCAGATTAGGGGTTAATACTTGTAGTTAGATTGCGGCGACGTTGGGGGGGGCAGATTAGGGGTTAATAACTATAATGTAGGGGTCGGCGGTGTTAGGGACAGCAGATTAGGGGTTAATAGCTATAATGTAGGCGGCGGCGATATCGGGTCGGCAGATTAGGGGTTAATACTTGTAGTTAGATTGCGGCGACGTTGGGGGAGGCAGATTAGGGGTTAATAACTATAATGTAGGGGTCGGCGGTGTTAGGGACAGCAGATAAGGGGTTAATAGCTATAATGTAGGCGGCGGCGATATCGGGTCGGCAGATTAGGGGTTAATACTTGTAGTTAGATTGCGGCGACGTTGGGGGAGGCAGATTAGGGGTTAATAACTATAATGTAGGGGTCGGCGGTGTTAGGGACAGCAGATTAGGGGTTAATAGTTATAATGTAGGCGGCGGCGATATCCGGTCGGCAGATTAGGGGTTAATACTTGTAGTTAGATTGCGGCGACGTTGGGGGAGGCAGATTAGGGGTTAATAACTATAATGTAGGGGTCGGCGGTGTTAGGGACAGCAGATTAGGGGTTAATAGCTATAATGTAGGCGGCGATATCGGGTCGGCAGATTAGGGGTTAATACTTGTAGTTAGATTGCGGCGACGTTGGGGGAGGCAGATTAGGGGTTAATAACTATAATGTAGGGGTCGGCGGTGTTAGGGACAGCAGATTAGGGGTTAATAGCTATAATGTAGGTTGCGGCGATATCCGATCGGCAGATTATGGGTTAAATAATGTTATTATAGGGTTTGCGATGTGGGGGGGCCTCGGTTTAGTGGTTCATAGGTAGTTTATGGGTGTTAGTGACTTAGTGTACTAAATGGGTGTTAGTGTACTAAAAACATACCGAATTTCGGAACGGAATAGAACCGAATTCAGCCGAATCCGAATAAATCCGAAACAAATTTATTCAAATTTTGCCGAATCAGATTCGATCCGAAACGAAATTCGAAAAGTCCGAATCGATCCGAACCGAAAACGAACCGAATTTTTTAGCGGTGCACATGTCTATAATTGAGTTATTTGGGCAAAGATTTCCGGATGGAGTTCCCACTCCCCCGGATGGAAAGTCTGACGACTCAGAAAATCCGCTTCCCAATTTTCCACTCCTGGGATGTGGATTGCAGACAAGTGGCAGGAGTGATTCTCCGCCCATTGAATTATTTTGGTCACTTCCTCCATCGCCAGGGAACTCCTTGTTCCCCCCTGATGGTTGATATATGCAACAGTCGTCATGTTGTCTGATTGAAACCTTATGAATTTGGCCTTTGCTAGTTGAGGCCAAGCTTTGAGAGCATTGAATATCGCTCGCAGTTCCAGAATGTTTATCGGGAGAAGAGATTCTTCCCGAGACCATAGACCCTGAGCTTTCAGGGGTTCCCAGACCGCGCCCCAGCCCACCAGACTGGCGTCGGTCGTGACAATGACCCACTCTGGTCTGCGGAAGCTCATTCCCTGTGACAGGTTGTCCAGGTTCAGCCACCAACGGAGTGAATCTCTGGTTCTTTGATCTACTTGGATCGTCGGAGACAAGTCTGTATAATCCCCATTCCACTGTCTGAGCATGCACAGTTGTAATGGACTTAGATGAATTCATGCAAAAGGAACTATGTCCATTGCCGCAACCATCAAACCTATTACTTCCATGCACTGCGCTATGGAAGGAAGAAGAACAGAATGAAGTACTTGACAAGAGCTTAGAAGTTTTGATTTTCTGGCCTCTGTCAGAAAAATCTTCATTTCTAAGGAGTCTATTATTGTTCCCAAGAAGGGATCTCTTGTTGACGGGGACAGAGAACTTTTTTCTATGTTCACTTTCCACCCGTGAGATCTGAGAAAGGCTAGGACAATGTCCGTATGAGCCTTTGCTTTTGACAGAGACGACGCATGAATCAGTATGTCGTCCAAGTAAGGTACTACTGCAATGCCCCTTGGTCTTAGCACCGCTAGAAGGGACCCTAGTACCTTTGTGAAAATCCTTGGAGCAGTGGCTAATCCGAACGGAAGTGCCACAAACTGGTAATGCTTGTCCAGAAAGGCGAACCTTAGGAACCGATGATGTTCCTTGTGGATAGGAATATGTAGATACGCATCCTTTAAATCCACCGTGGTCATGAATTGACCTTCCTGGATGGTAGGAAGAATTGTTCGAATGGTTTCCATCTTGAACGATGGAACCCTGAGAAATTTGTTTAGAATCTTGAGATCTAAAATTGGTCTGAATGTTCCTTCTTTCTTGGGAACTATGAACAGATTGGAGTAAAACCCAATCCCTTGTTCTCCTAATGGAACAGGATGAATCACTCCCATTCTTAACAGGTCTTCTACACAATGTAAGAATGCCTGTCTTTTTATTTGGTTTGAAGACAATTGAGACCTGTGGAACCTCCCCCTTGGGGGTAGTTCCTTGAATTCCAGGAGATAACCTTGAGAAACTATTTCTAGCGCCCAAGGATCCTGAACATCTCTTGCCCAAGCCTGAGCAAAGAGAGAGAGTCTGCCCCCCACCAGATCCGGTCCCGGATCGGGGGCCAACACTTCATGCTGTTTTAGTAGCAGTGGCAGGTTTCTTGGCCTGCTTACCCTTGTTCCAGCCTTGCATCGGTCTCCAGGCTGGTTTGGTTTGAGAACTATTACCCTCTTGCTTAGAGGGTGTAGAATTTGAGGCTGGTCCGTTTCTGCGAAAGGGACGAAAATTTGGCTTATTTTTAGCCTTAAAAGACCTATCCTGAGGAAGGGCGTGGCCCTTTCCCCCAGTGATGTCTGAAATAATCTCTTTCAAGTCAGGGCCAAACAGCGTTTTACCTTTGAAAGGGATGTTAAGCAATTTGTTCTTGGAGGACACATCCGCTGACCAAGACTTTAGCCAAAGCGCTCTGCGCGCCACAATAGCAAAACCTGAATTTTTCGCCGCTAATCTAGCTAATTGCAAAGTGGCGTCTAAGATAAAAGAGTTAGCCAATTAAAGTGCTTGAACTCTGTCCATAACCTCCTCATACGAAGAGTCTTTATTGAGCGACTTTTCTAGTTCTTCGAACCAGAAACACGCTGCTGTAGTGACAGGAACAATGCATGAAATTGGTTGTAGAAGGTAACCTTGCTGAACAAACATCTTTTTAAGCAAACCCTCTAATTTTTTATCCATAGGATCTTTGAAAGCACAACTATCTTCTATAGGGATAGTAGTGCGTTTGTTTAGAGTAGAAACCGCCCCCTCGACCTTGGGGACTGTCTGCCATAAGTCCTTTCTGGGGTCGACCATAGGAAATAATTTTTTAAATATGGGGGGAGGAACAAAAGGTATGCCGGGCCTTTCCCATTCCTTATTTACAATGTCCGCCACCCGCTTGGGTATAGGAAAAGCATCGGGGGGCACCGGGACCTCTAGGAACTTGTCCATCTTACATAACTTCTCTGGAATGACCAAATTGTCACAATCATCCAGAGTAGATAACACCTCCTTAAGCAGAGCGCGGAGATGTTCTAATTTAAATTTAAAAGTAATAACATCAGGTTCAGCTTGTTGAGAAATTTTTCCTGAATCTGAAATTTCTCCCTCAGACAAAACCTCCCTCCTGGCCCCTTCAGATTGGTGTGAGGGTATGTCAGAACCATTATCATCAGCGTCCTCATGCTCTTCAGTATCTAAAACAGAGCAATCGCGCTTTCTCTGATAAGTGGGCATTTTGGACAAAATGTTTTTAATAGAATTATCCATTACAGCCGTTAATTGTTGCATAGTAAGAAGGATTGGCGCACTAGATGTACTAGGGGCCTCTTGTGTGGGCAAGACTGGTGTAGACACAGAAGGGGATGATGCAGTACCATGCTTACTCCCCTCGCTTGAGGAATCATTTTGGGCAACATCATTATCAGTGGCATCATTGTCCCTACTTTGTTTGGACACTATGTCACATTCATCACATATATTTAAATGGGGAGGAACCTTGGCTTCCAAACATACAGAACATCGTCTATCTGATGGTTCAGACATGTTAACAGGCATAAACTTGATAACAAAGCACAAAAAACGTTTTAAAATAAAACCGTTACTGTCACTTTAAATTTTAAACTGAACACACTTTATTACTGAATATGTGAAAAAGTATGAAGGAATTGTTCAAAATTCACCAAAATTTTACCACAGTGTCTTAAAGCCTTAAAAGTATTGCACACCAAATTTGAAAGCTTTAACTCTTAAAATAACGGAACCGGAGCAGTTTTTACATTTAACCCCTATACAGTCCCTGGTATCTGCTTTGCTGAGACCCAACCAAGCCCAGAGGGGAATACGATACCAAATGACGCCTTCAATAAGCTTTTTCAGTGGTTCTTAGCTCCTCACACATGCATCTGCATGCCTTGCTTTCCAAAAACAACTGCGCATTAGTGGCGCGAAAATGAGGCTCTGCCTATGACTAGAAAAGGCCCCCAGTGAAAAAGGTGTCCAATACAGTGCCTGCCGTTTTTTTAATACATCCCCAAGGTTAAAAGAACTATTTATAGTTATAATCCACTAAATATACTTATAAAGTAATCGTTTTAGCCCAGAAAAATGTCTACCAGTCTTTAAAGCCCTTGTGAAAGCCCTATTCTTATACTAAACTAAGAAAATGGCTTACCGGTTCCCATAGGGAAAATGACAGCTTCCAGCATTACCAAGTCTTGTTAGAAATGTGTCATACCTCAAGCAGCAAAAGTCTGCCCACTGTTTCCCCCAACTGAAGTTAATTCATCTCAACAGTCCTGTGTGGAAACAGCCATCGATTTTAGTAACGGTTGCTAAAATCATTTTCCTCTTACAAACAGAAATCTTCATCTCTTTTCTGTTTCAGAGTAAATAGTACATACCAGCACTATTTTAAAATAACAAACTCTTGATTGAAGAATAAAAACTACATTTAAACACCAAAAAACTCTTAGCCATCTCCGTGGAGATGTTGCCTGTGCAACGGCAAAGAGAATGACTGGGGTAGGCGGAGCCTAGGAGGGATCATGTGACCAGCTTTGCTGGGCTCTTTGCCATTTCCTGTTGGGGAAGAGAATATCCCACAAGTAAGGATGACGCCGTGGACCGGACACACCTATGTTGGAGAAATGGTATTCTCTGTCTGAATCATGAAAAATTGTGTAAATACATAAAAAAACATATTTATGCAATATTCATATTTATTAAAGTGTTATACTGTGTTTTTAGTGTAAATATTTCACATTCCAATGTTCTGTACATAGAGGAATGTGTTCTATGTATTTATAAGTAGATATTCCTATATACTGTATATCCGTATATATCTATATATAACAATCTATAAATAGGTATAGATATATATTGTAGCAAAATACCATCATATATATGTAGAAATGTGTATTTATGAATAAATAGAGCATATTCTGCTATGTGAAGAACATTGGAATGTGAAATATTCATATTTTCATGTCGGATTAGCACACTTGAGAATATGTAATCAGGTTTATGTGCGAGTAGGGTGTTTTTCCCCCTTTTTTGCTCAATTGACTACTATGGGGGAATATGTCAATGCGATCGCAATATTCAAAGTTCAGCTTTTTGCGTGCATCGGGTTAGGACGCAATCGAAAACATTTTACTTTTAACTTGTAATACAATCGCTACCCAACGTTAAAAAAAACCTTACTTCTAGCATAGTTAGCGTGCGAGCAGGATGATTAAATAATGCTCCACTTAATAATAATTAATAGTTAATAGTAATCTGGCCCTACATTTTATAACTATTGTAGCCCTTTGAAATTCAATAGATTTCACATGAGAACCTGTTGATGGGCACTTTATAAGATTAATGTCTCTTAAAAAAAACAATATCATCCAGAATTTGCCCTCCCTATGTGTTGCCCTTGTCAAGTGCCACTTGGGTTCCATGGTCCTATCTGGTTCAAGTAAAGAGCCGGCCCCGGTTGCCCTGTCATTTAGACTATGTTGTAAAATCCATGAGAAGTCAGGTTCAGTTAAGACAGACAATAAAAAAAGTTATTTTTTCTATGCCCTGCACAGTGTGACTTGTCACCCTAAGGTAACTGCCTGGTCTTGGCAGGGATACACTAGCTCACAACTTGTTTGATGACTTTTTTTAGCATTAATTAACCTTGCTCTCCTTTGTATATAGCACTGTTCTTTTCTTGCCATTGGTAACAAATTAATTAGATGCATGTAGAATTCATGCTACATCTAGAGTAGCACTTAATTGCCACTATTCTCAGCAGATAAGTTCTTTTCAAATTAAGTTCCTAGAGAAAATTTGCATAAATAATATGCACAACTTTTTCATTATATTTCCTGTTTTTAATAGAAACGAAAAATACTGGGGCGTAATAATTTTAAATGATGCATTTTGTTAAAGAATTTTATTTTTAAACAAATTAACTGTTCCACTATTTTTTAACCAATTGAAAGGGTTAAACCAATAGTTGGACACCCAGTCATGCACTGCCACTTTTAAAAAGAGTATAGCTGGTGAGCTGCGTGGGAGTGATATTTGTACTTATCTACTAACCTCAGGCTATATCCTGCTCAGAAGTAGAAGGCTGAGTGTGTGTCATCATACTAGGTCATACTAAAAAAAAGTGAATTTGATTAAACTAAAATGCTCCTTTGATATAGATCATTTTATTTTTAAAAAAGAATATCAATTTAACAATGCAAAATACAAAACAAAAAACATCTTAACCCCTTAAGGACCAGACAATTTTTCAATTTCTTACCCTTAAGGACCAGGGCTATTTTTACATTTGCGGTGTTTGTGTTTAGCTGTAATTTTCCTCTTACTCATTTACTGTACCCACACATATTATAAAACATTTTTCTCGCAATTAAATTGACTTTCTATTATCTTATAATTTACTATAAAAAAAATTATAAAATATGATGAAAAAATTGAAAACCCCCCACACTTTTTCTAACTTTGACCCCCAAAATCTGTTACACATCTACAACCACCAAAAAACCCATGCTAAATAGTTTCTAAATTTTGTCCTGAGTTTAGAAATACCCAATATTTAAATGTTCTTTGATTTTTTTGCAAGTTATAAGGCAATATGTACAAGTAGCACTTTGCTATTTCCAAACCATTTTTTTTTTTAAAAAAAACACTGATATCTGTCATGCTACTATTTTACCGCCAAATGCGATCAAATAAAAAAAATCGTTAGCTTTTTCACAAACTTTAGGTTTCTCACTGAGATTATTTACAAACAGCTTGTGCTATTATGGCAAAAATGGTTGTAAATGCTTCTCTGGGATCCCATTTGTTCAGAAATAGCAGACATATATGGCTTTGGCATTACTTTTTGGCAATTAAAAGGCCGCTAAATGCCACTGCGCATCACACTTGTATTATGCCCAGCAGTGAAGGGGTTAATTAGGTAGCTTGTAGGGATCTTGTAGGGTTAATTTTAGCTTTAGTGTAGTAGACAACCCATTTTAGTATATTCCATGCCACCATTTTACCGCCAAATGCGAT
Organism: Bombina bombina; assembly: GCF_027579735.1. Classification (NCBI taxonomy): domain Eukaryota; kingdom Metazoa; phylum Chordata; class Amphibia; order Anura; family Bombinatoridae; genus Bombina; species Bombina bombina. The sequence goes on from NC_069502.1 coordinate 120,710,394, forward strand.
CAAATAAAAAAAATCTTTTTCACTAACTTTTTCACAAACTTTAGGTTTCTCACTGAAATTATTTACAAACAGCCTGTGTAATTATGGCACAAATGGTTGTAAATGCTTCTCTGGGATCTCCTTTGTTTAGAAATAGCAGACACATATGGCTTTGGCATTGATTTTTGGCATTTAGAAGGCCGCTAAGTGCTGCTGCGCACCAAATTTGTATTATGCCCAGCAGTGAAAGGTTAATTAGGTAGCTTGTAGGGTTAATTTTAGCTTTAGTGTAGAGATCAGCCTCCCACCTGACAAATCCCAACCCCTGATACCTCCCTGACCTCTCAAACAGCTCTCTTCCCTCTCCCACCTCATAATTGTCACCACCATCTTAAGTACTGGCAGAAAGTCTGCCAGTTTAAAAATAAAGGTGTATTCTTTTTATTTTATTTTTTTATATATTTTATATAAAGTGTAGGATCCCCATTACCCCCCAACCTCCCTGACCCCCCCTCCCCCAAACAGCTATCTAAGCCTCCCCTCTCGACTATTGGCCACAATCTTAGGTACTGGCAGCTGTCTGCCAGTACCCAGTTGCTAACAAATTTGCCCTTTTTTTCTTCTAAAAAAATATAAACACCCTATTTTCTGTAGTGTAGCCCCCCTCAATACCCTCCCCCCCTCCCCCTCCTGGATCCCAGTGTCGTACAGGGTACAATGCTGGTCGTTAAGGGGTTAATGCTATCAAATCTGCAAAATGGTGATAATTTTAGTTGAGGAAAAGCTTATTAAGTGTCACTGAACCATTTGCATTTGTGTTTTGCTCATGCAGATCACACAGTAGTGAATCGGCCAATCAGAGAAAGCTGCTATCACTGCAAAGAGCTTATAAGAACACTAAAGGGGAAGCTATATTAAAGCATCACACAAGGCCCTAAATCCATTAGATACCAGGAAGTTACCTAGCTTCTGAATGGCACAACTGCCTGAAAGCTGATAGATGCAGGAAAATAAAACAATGATTTTGAGTAGATAAAGCTTAGAGCCTCTCTAACTGTAGCTCACTTTGTATAAAAGAGCATTTACAACTAATTGTGCTATACGGCAGGGGCTCCTCTCCTTTTACTTATGTTTGTCACTGCAAGTGTAGTAATGTACAGTGTATAGTCTTACATAATGTCTCACTGTAAGTTTCTATTGTATTCTACCCTTATGATTGTAATGTACCTTTGTGTAGTGCTGCGTAAAATGTTGGCGCTTTATAAATAAACAATAATAATAATTATAATAAACAGATATAAAACAGTGCTCCTTTAGTTAAAAATGTGTTAAATAAAACATAAAAAGAAGCAGATTATCTTAAAAAGCAAAACAACCTACTACTTTTCTTGCAAACTGAGCAATCTTCAGCCTTAAATGCCTAATTAAATTACAATACATGCAGCGCACTATCAGTTAGGATCAGCAACTAGACATGTGCGATTCGGTTCGGTCCGAAACGAAATTCGGATGAATTTTGCCAAATTCGGAATTCAGATCGATTCGAATTTCCGAATTGCGGCAGTGCCGAATCTACCAAAAAAATCCGAATCGATTCGAATTTATTTGGATGGATTCAGATGGCCATGTATTACACTAGTATTGTACAGTATACTAGTGTAATACACAGCACATCCCGCTTAACAGTGCAGAAATTCCGAAAATCCGAATCGATTCGAACCGAATCGAACCGAACCGAATTTCACACGAATCCGAAAGAATCCGAATGAATCCAAAACGAATTCATTCGATTTCTTCCGAATTTGAATCGGTGCAAATCTAAATTTGAATCGGTCCGAATCGATCCGAACCGAATTTTTCGCGGCTGCACATGTCTATCAGCAACGCAGCAATTTTTTATGGATATTTAAACAAACAATCTCTTTGTTTAGTTTATCATTTAATAAGTTAACATTTTTCCATTGATGGTAATGAATCTCTTGTTTCAATCTTCACAAAGGGATGTTAGCTCAACCGGGCATGTCCCCCCCCCCACCCATACAACGTACAGAAGACCCTCCCAGACTCAGCTAGACAGCTGCTTTTATCTGTGGCCCATATTGTCACTGCACCACACTATCACCCTTCCGACTCCAGCCATTGACTCTCTCCAATGCTCACACTCAGATGCTCTGTATCCACGGGACTTGCACTGCAAGAAGCCAGGCTGGAAAATCCCTAGCAGCTTACCCCAAGTCATCAATTTACTAAATCAAGCAGCAGTCAGTTATTGGTCATATGTAACAGTCCTAGCACCAATAGACCTTCACATTGCACATGGCCTAAGTAAATACCATTGCTAACAGAAACAAAATAAGTTCTCATTGTGCACCAGAAAATTGAAGGTAATCTTTTAAAAAAAATGAAGTAAGTAACTGTGAGGGGGAGAGAAATCAATAATATTAAGGATTCCACTGTAACCAACCTTGTTTCATATCCCACCAGCATTAAGGAAGTCAACCAATATTTTACATTGCCCATATTTTTGGCAGCTATTTAAACTACATTTAGCAGGTAAATGAACAGAAAAGAATGAAACAAATCGTATCATGCATATGAAAGACAACTATTTAAACATATTAAAATATATTTTGCATAAAAAGGTTTATGTTAAAGCTGTTTATTTTTAAATTGATGGTAGCAGTAAGTGCAACTGCGCCTCACGAACCAGTGGCATCTCCAGAAATGACATATGGGAGCACTTGTGGGTGGGAATGTCATGCAGCACATGGTGGTCAGCGATTAGACCCCCATTGGAGGGGCGGATGGGCGTGTAATGAGGCACATGGGTGGCAGCCATTAAGCCCCCCCCTCCCCCATGACAACACTGTTACGGACTGATTGCTCACCTGCTGAGAAACAGATCTCCTGCTGCTTTACTGGCAAATGTTGTTTTTTTTATTTTAAATATAATTTCTTAGATTTAACAATGAAAAATATATTTGAGATTCTTTTCTCCTTGAATCTGTTCCTCACATTAGATAAATAAGATAACTCACATGGATACCACAGGAGGGTATTATCACATATTAAAGACTGGCTCTGGTGCAGGATATCCAAAGCACCCCAGATATGGTTTGACTTATAAAAGGTGGTCGAAAAGATTCAATTACGTGGCATCTTGAGCTTTATTACGTTTATTCATTAAACTGCATGCATTAGACCCTTTCTCAATATCACTTAATCTACAGTAGTTCATGTGAATATGAGTGTGTGTGTATGTGATAAAATGTGTGTCAGAAAACTAATATTTCATCTCTAATGATTCTAATGACACAAAAAAGAATGGTAGCTTTATTATTGGTGATTACGACAGTTTTCCTAAGAGGATTCTTTGTCATAGTCACAAATGCTCACTGTTTGATCAGATATCCCCTTAGAATAATGTGCTATAAGATTTCACAGCTTGCTTCACAGCTTGCTTCATCTAACAATGAGGGAAACACAGAAATGATGTGAGAAAAATATCAGAGCTTAGATAACCAGTGTGAAATCAGGATGTTATTTAAGCAAATAATATTCAAAGTATAAAAAGGTTCCAACAAACAGACATGTTAGATAGTATATAATATATGCTCACAATAAAGGCTATTGCCTCTTGTGGCACTGAAATTTTACTTTAAAATCAAACAAGCAAATAGCTGCTCATACCCAGCTGATGCACACCATATAAAAGTAATTTATTTAAAAAAAACGACTCTTAAATCTGTTAAATCTCGCTATACTTGCAATTGAGTTGGGACTATTAATTCTGCCTGGGTTGCTAGGTCCCACCTCATCTATATAGAGCCAGCCTTTATCTGGGCACAGATCAAGACATTGGGGCCGAATTATCATAGTGCGAGCGAACATCGATAAATGCTGACAGAATACGCTGTCAGCATTTATCATTGAACAAGCATTTCTAGTGAAATGCTTGTGCAATACAACCCCCTGCAGATTTGCGGCCAATTGGCCGCTAGCAGGGGTGTCAATCAACCCGATCGTATCCGATCAGGTTGATTGCTGTCCGCCGGACGAGTTAAGGAGCAGCTGTCTTAAGACCACTGCTTCTTAACTCCTGAATTAGAAGCATTCGGGCCTTTATAAATCAGCCCCATTGGGACCAATTAAATAAAACTCTTTAGGCCTGTAACATTTTATAAGAAAGCTCACCAGTACTAGGAACCCCTTATTCTATTTCTATAAAGTCAGTTTTTCCTTGAGAACAGTGTGTTACCTGCTTTTAAGTATGTGAAGGCAATGCATACATTACAATAGGACTTACAAAAAAAAAATTCTTTAAAAATCATATAAATTGAATAAATTAAATATTGAAATAAAAATAAAAAAAATATAAAAAACAAAAATTGTAAAAATGTTGTTTTATGCAGGATATAATTTTTAAAGTGCACCCCCTGCTCTTATATAAAAACTTAATTTAAAAAAATACATAAATAAAAAACAAATAAAATGTGCATAAAAAAACACTTGTGTCCCAACTCAATTGCAAGTTTGTTATTTTCTATGAAAACAATGATGATCTCTGTGCCTCTAATTACAACACAAAAAGCAATAGTTTGAAACTGTGTATATCATTTAGATATGATATGATCATTCAAATAAATTCTCACACAATGCAGAACTTTGATATTTTCAGGTACACAGTATCCATCAAAGACTCATCTATAGTAAGGAATATAGTAATTTGTTACCAAGCCTGTCAACGATTTAAAACACCACAAATCAGTAGTGATGTCGCGAATAGTTCGCCGGCGAATAGTTCCCGTCGAACATAGCATGTTCATGTTCACCGCGGCGGGCGAACATATGCGATGTTCGATCCGGCCCCTATTCGTCATCATTGAGTAAACTTTAACCCTGTATCTCACAGTCTGCAGACACATTCCAGCCAATCAGCAGCAGACCCTCCCTCCCAGACCCTCCCAGCTCCTGGACAGCAGCCATTTTAGATTTATTCGGAAGCTGCATTTTTAGTGAGAGGAGGGACAGTGTAGCTGCTGGTGATTTAATAGGGAAATTGATAGCTAGGCTAGTGTATTCAGTGTCCACTACAGTCCTGAAGGACTCATCTGATCTCTGCTGTAAGGACAGCACCCCAAAAAGCCCTTTTTAGGGCTAGAACATAATTTTTTTTTTTTCCTGTGTAATCTAATTGCAGTTGCCTGCCTGCCAAGCCACTTGCCCAGTGCCACCACTCATATCTGGTGTAACAGTAGTGTAAATTTAAAAAAAAAAAACTTTTTTGACTGCGAAACATCAGTCTGCTAGTGTAATCTAATTGCAGTTGCCTGCCTGCCTGCCAGCAGGTGTGCCAGGCCCACTTGCCCAGTGCCACCACTCATATCTGGTGTAACAGTAGTGTAAATAAAAAAAACACA